>NW_027045297.1:0-300000 GCF_963576615.1 Watersipora subatra
AATATTCTCACAATAAGCTAATTAGCTCAATTGGAGCATTTCTAGCATGTTTGGTTGAAATTTGAAATTTACATTTTTCAGTGTTGTCAGACGTTTGTAATATTCTCACAATAAGCTAATTAGCTCAATTGGAGCATTTTTAGCATGTTTGGTTGAAATTGGAAATTTACTTTTTTCACTTTTGTCAGACAATTGCAATATTCTCACAATAAGCTAATTAGCTCAATTGGAGCATTTCTAGCATGTTTGGTTGAAATTGCAAATTTACATTTTTTACTTCTGTCAGACAATTGCAATATTCTCACAATAAGCTAATTAGCTCAATTGGAGCATTTCTAGCACGTTTGGTTGAAATTGGAAATTTACATTTTTCACTTTTGTCAGACGTTTGTAATATTCTCACAATAAGCTAATTTGCTCAATTGGATCATTTCTAGCATGTTTGGTTTAAATTGGAAATTTACATTTTTCACTTTTGTCAGACAATTGCAATATTCTCACAATAAGCTAATTAGCTCAATTGGAGCATTTCTAGCACGTTTGGTTGAAATTGGAAATTTACCTTTTTCACTTTTGTCAGACAATTGCAATATTCTCACAATAAGCTAATTAGCTCAATTGGAGCATTTCTAGCATGTTTGGTTGAAATTTGAAATTTACATTTTTCAGTTTTGTCAGACGTTTGTAATATTCTCACAATAAGCTAATTAGCTCAATTGGAGCATTTCTAGCATGTTTGGTTGAAATTGGAAATTTACATTTTTCACTTTTGTCAGACAATTGCAATATTCTCACAATAAGCTAATTAGCTCAATTGGAGCATTTCTAGCATGTTTGGTTGAAATTTGAAATTTACATTTTTCAGTTTTGTCAGACGTTTGTAAAATTCTTGCAGTAGGCTTATTTGCGCAATTTGAGCATTTCTAGCATGTTTGGTTGAAATTGGAAATTTACATTTTTCACTTTTGTCAGACCATTGCAATATTCTCACAATAAGCTAATTAGCTCAATTGGAGCATTTCTAGCATGTTTGGTTGAAATTGGAAATTTACATTTTTCAGTGTTGTCAGACGTTTGTAATATTCTCACAATAAGCCAATTAGCTCAATTTGAGCATTTCTAGCATGTTTGGTTGAAATTGGAAATTTACATTTTTCACTTTTGTCAGACAATTGCAATATTCTCACAATAAGCTAATTAGCTCAATTGGAGCATTTCTAGCATGTTTGGTTGAAATTTGAAATTTACATTTTTCAGTTTTATCAGACGTTTGTAAAATTCTTACAGTAGGCTTATTTGCGCATTTTGAGCATTTCTAGCATGTTTGGTTGAAATTGGAAATTTACATTTTTCAGTTTTGTCAGACGTTTGTAATATTCTCACAATAAGCTAATTAGCTCAATTGGAGCATTTCTAGCATGTTTGGTTGAAATTGGAAATTTACATTTTTCACTTTTGTCAGACAATTGCAATATTCTCACAATAAGCTAATTAGCTCAATTGGAGCATTTCTAGCATGTTTGGTTGAAATTTGAAATTTACATTTTTCAGTTTTGTCAGACGTTTGTAAAATTCTTACAGTAGGCTTATTTGCGCAATTTGAGCATTTCTAGCATGTTTGGTTGAAATTGGAAATTTACATTTTTCACTTTTGTCAGACAATTGCAATATTCTCACAATAAGCTAATTAGCTCAATTGGAGCATTTCTAGCATGTTTGGTTGAAATTGGAAATTTACATTTTTCACTTTTTTCAGACGTTTGTAATATTCTCACAATAAGCTAATTAGCTCAATTGGAGCATTTCTAGCAGGTTTGGTTGAAATTGGAAATTTACATTTTTCAGTGTTGTCAGACGTTTGTAATATTCTCACAATAAGCTAATTTGCTCAATTGGATCATTTCTAGCATGTTTGGTTTAAATTGGAAATTTACATTTTTCACTTTTGTCAGACAATTGCAATATTCTCACAATAAGCTAATTAGCTCAATTGGAGCATTTCTAGCACGTTTGGTTGAAATTGGAAATTTACCTTTTTCACTTTTGTCAGACGTTTGTAATATTCTCACAATACGCTAATTAGCTCAATTGGAGCATTTCTAGCATGTTTGGTTGAAATTGGAAATTTACATTTTTCACTTTTGTCAGACAATTGCAATATTCTCACAATAAGCTAATTAGCTCAATTGGAGCAATTCTAGCATGTTTGGTTGAAATTTGAAATTTACATTTTTCAGTTTTGTCAGACGTTTGTAAAATTCTTACAGTAGGCTTATTTGCGCAATTTGAGCATTTCTAGCATGTTTGGTTGAAATTGGAAATTTACATTTTTCACTTTTGTCAGACAATTGCAATATTCTCACAATAAGCTAATTAGCTCAATTGGAGCATTTCTAGCATGTTTGGTTGAAATTGGAAATTTACATTTTTCACTTTTTTCAGACGTTTGTAATATTCTCACAATAAGCTAATTAGCTCAATTGGAGCATTTCTAGCATGTTTGGTTGAAATTGGAAATTTACATTTTTCAGTGTTGTCAGACGTTTGTAATATTCTCACAATAAGCTAATTTGCTCAATTGGATCATTTCTAGCATGTTTGGTTTAAATTGGAAATTTACATTTTTCACTTTTGTCAGACAATTGCAATATTCTCACAATAAGCTAATTAGCTCAATTGGAGCATTTCTAGCACGTTTGGTTGAAATTGGAAATTTACCTTTTTCACTTTTGTCAGACGTTTGTAATATTCTCACAATACGCTAATTAGCTCAATTGGAGCATTTCTAGCATGTTTGGTTGAAATTGGAAATTTACATTTTTCACTTTTGTCAGACAATTGCAATATTCTCACAATAAGCTAATTAGCTCAATTGGAGCAATTCTAGCATGTTTGGTTGAAATTTGAAATTTACATTTTTCAGTTTTGTCAGACGTTTGTAAAATTCTTACAGTAGGCTTATTTGCGCAATTTGAGCATTTCTAGCATGTTTGGTTGAAATTGGAAATTTACATTTTTCACTTTTGTCAGACAATTGCAATATTCTCACAATAAGCTAATTAGCTCAATTGGAGCATTTCTAGCATGTTTGGTTGAAATTGGAAATTTACATTTTTCACTTTTTTCAGACGTTTGTAATATTCTCACAATAAGCTAATTAGCTCAATTGGAGCATTTCTAGCATGTTTGGTTGAAATTGGAAATTTACATTTTTCAGTGTTGTCAGACGTTTGTAATATTCTCACAATAAGCTAATTTGCTCAATTGGATCATTTCTAGCATGTTTGGTTTAAATTGGAAATTTACATTTTTCACTTTTGTCAGACAATTGCAATATTCTCACAATAAGCTAATTAGCTCAATTGGAGCATTTCTAGCACGTTTGGTTGAAATTGGAAATTTACCTTTTTCACTTTTGTCAGACGTTTGTAATATTCTCACAATACGCTAATTAGCTCAATTGGAGCATTTCTAGCATGTTTGGTTGAAATTGGAAATTTACATTTTTCACTTTTGTCAGACAATTGCAATATTCTCACAATAAGCTAATTAGCTCAATTGGAGCAATTCTAGCATGTTTGGTTGAAATTGGAAATTTACATTTTTCACTTTTGTCAGACGTTTGTAATATTCTCACAATAAGCTAATTAGCTCAATTGGAGCATTTCTAGCATGTTTGGTTGAAATTGGAAATTTACATTTTTCACTTTTGTCAGACAATTGCAATATTCTCACAATAAGCTAATTAGCTCAATTGGAGCATTTCTAGCATGTTTGGTTGAAATTGGAAATTTACATTTTTCAGTGTTGTCAGACGTTTGTAATATTCTCACAATAAACTAATTTGCTCAATTGGATCATTTCTAGCATGTTTGGTTTAAATTGGAAATTTACATTTTTCACTTTTGTCAGACAATTGCAATATTCTCACAATAAGCTAATTAGCTCAATTGGAGCATTTCTAGCACGTTTGGTTGAAATTGGAAATTTACCTTTTTCACTTTTGTCAGACAATTGCAATATTCTCACAATAAGCTAATTAGCTCAATTGGAGCATTTCTAGCATGTTTGGTTGAAATTTGAAATTTACATTTTTCAGTTTTGTCAGACGTTTGTAATATTCTCACAATAAGCTAATTAGCTCAATTGGAGCATTTTAGCATGTTTGGTTGAAATTGGAAATTTACATTTTTCACTTTTGTCAGACAATTGCAATATTCTCACAATAAGCTAATTAGCTCAATTGGAGCATTTCTAGCATGTTTGGTTGAAATTTGAAATTTACATTTTTCAGTTTTGTCAGACGTTTGTAAAATTCTTGCAGTAGGTTTATTTGCGCAATTTGAGCATTTCTAGCATGTTTGGTTGAAATTGGAAATTTACATTTTTTACTTTTGTCAGACCATTGCAATATTCTCACAATAAGCTAATTAGCTCAATTGGAGCATTTCTAGCATGTTTGGTTGAAATTGGAAATTTACATTTTTCAGTGTTGTCAGACGTTTGTAATATTCTCACAATAAGCCAATTAGCTCAATTTGAGCATTTCTAGCATGTTTGGTTGAAATTGGAAATTTACATTTTTCACTTTTGTCAGACAATTGCAATATTCTCACAATAAGCTAATTAGCTCAATTGGAGCATTTCTAGCATGTTTGGTTGAAATTTGAAATTTACATTTTTCAGTTTTGTCAGACGTTTGTAAAATTCTTACAGTAGGCTTATTTGCGCATTTTGAGCATTTCTAGCATGTTTGGTTGAAATTGGAAATTTACATTTTTCACTTTTGTCAGACAATTGCAATATTCTCACAATAAGCTAATTAGCTCAATTGGAGCATTTCTAGCATGTTTGGTTGAAATTGGAAATTTACATTTTTCACTTTTGTCAGACAATTGCAATATTCTCACAATAAGCTAATTAGCTCAATTGGAGCATTTCTAGCACGTTTGGTTGAAATTGGAAATTTACCTTTTTCACTTTTGTCAGACGTTTGTAATATTCTCACAATACGCTAATTAGCTCAATTGGAGCATTTCTAGCATGTTTGGTTGAAATTGGAAATTTACATTTTTCACTTATGTCAGACAATTGCAATATTCTCACAATAAGCTAATTAGCTCAATTGGAGCAATTCTAGCATGTTTGGTTGAAATTGGAAATTTACATTTTTCACTTTTGTCAGACGTTTGTAATATTCTCACAATAAGCTAATTAGCTCAATTGGAGCATTTCTAGCATGTTTGGTTGAAATTGGAAATTTACATTTTTCACTTTTGTCAGACAATTGCAATATTCTCACAATAAGCTAATTAGCTCAATTGGAGCATTTCTAGCATGTTTGGTTGAAATTGGAAATTTACATTTTTCAGTGTTGTCAGACGTTTGTAATATTCTCACAATGAGCTAATTTGCTCAATTGGATCATTTCTAGCATGTTTGGTTTAAATTGGAAATTTACATTTTTCACTTTTGTCAGACAATTGCAATATTCTCACAATAAGCTAATTAGCTCAATTGGAGCATTTCTAGCACGTTTGGTTGAAATTGGAAATTTACCTTTTTCACTTTTGTCAGACAATTGCAATATTCTCACAATAAGCTAATTAGCTCAATTGGAGCATTTCTAGCATGTTTGGTTGAAATTGGAAATTTACATTTTTCAGTTTTGTCAGACGTTTGTAATATTCTCACAATAAGCTAATCAGCTCATTTGGAGCATTTCTAGCATGTTTGGTTGAAATTGGAAATTTACATTTTTCACTTTTGTCAGACAATTGCAATATTCTCACAATAAGCTAATTAGCTCAATTGGAGCATTTCTAGCATGTTTGGTTGAAATTGGAAATTTACATTTTTCACTTTTGTCAGACGTTTGTAATATTCTCACAATAAGCTAATTAGCTCAATTGGAGCATTTCTAGCACGTTTGGTTGAAATTGGAAATTTACATTTTTCACTTTTGTCAAACAATTGCAATATTCTCTCAATAAGCTAATTAGCTCAATTGGAGCATTTCTAGCATGTTTGGTTGAAATTGGAAATTTACATTTTTCACTTTTGTCAGACGTTTGTAATATTCTCACAATAAGCTAATTAGCTCAATTGGAGCATTTCTAGCACGTTTGGTTGAAATTGGAAATTTACATTTTTCACTTTTGTCAGACAATTGCAATATTCTCTCAATAAGCTAATTAGCTCAATTGGAGCATTTCTAGCATGTTTGGTTGAAATTGGAAATTTACATTTTTCAGTTTTGTCAGACGTTTGTAATATTCTTACAGTAGGCTTATTTGCGCAATTTGAGCATTTTTAGCATGTTTGGTTGAAATTGGAAATTTACTTTTTTCACTTTTGTCAGACAATTGCAATATTCTCACAATAAGCTAATTAGCTCAATTGGAGCATTTCTAGCATGTTTGGTTGAAATTTGAAATTTACATTTTTCAGTGTTGTCAGACGTTTGTAATATTCTCACAATAAGCTAATTAGCTCAATTGGAGCATTTTTAGCATGTTTGGTTGAAATTGGAAATTTACTTTTTTCACTTTTGTCAGACAATTGCAATATTCTCACAATAAGCTAATTAGCTCAATTGGAGCATTTCTAGCATGTTTGGTTGAAATTGCAAATTTACATTTTTTACTTCTGTCAGACAATTGCAATATTCTCACAATAAGCTAATTAGCTCAATTGGAGCATTTCTAGCACGTTTGGTTGAAATTGGAAATTTACATTTTTCACTTTTGTCAGACGTTTGTAATATTCTCACAATAAGCTAATTTGCTCAATTGGATCATTTCTAGCATGTTTGGTTTAAATTGGAAATTTACATTTTTCACTTTTGTCAGACAATTGCAATATTCTCACAATAAGCTAATTAGCTCAATTGGAGCATTTCTAGCACGTTTGGTTGAAATTGGAAATTTACCTTTTTCACTTTTGTCAGACAATTGCAATATTCTCACAATAAGCTAATTAGCTCAATTGGAGCATTTCTAGCATGTTTGGTTGAAATTTGAAATTTACATTTTTCAGTTTTGTCAGACGTTTGTAATATTCTCACAATAAGCTAATTAGCTCAATTGGAGCATTTCTAGCATGTTTGGTTGAAATTGGAAATTTACATTTTTCACTTTTGTCAGACAATTGCAATATTCTCACAATAAGCTAATTAGCTCAATTGGAGCATTTCTAGCATGTTTGGTTGAAATTTGAAATTTACATTTTTCAGTTTTGTCAGACGTTTGTAAAATTCTTGCAGTAGGCTTATTTGCGCAATTTGAGCATTTCTAGCATGTTTGGTTGAAATTGGAAATTTACATTTTTCACTTTTGTCAGACCATTGCAATATTCTCACAATAAGCTAATTAGCTCAATTGGAGCATTTCTAGCATGTTTGGTTGAAATTGGAAATTTACATTTTTCAGTGTTGTCAGACGTTTGTAATATTCTCACAATAAGCCAATTAGCTCAATTTGAGCATTTCTAGCATGTTTGGTTGAAATTGGAAATTTACATTTTTCACTTTTGTCAGACAATTGCAATATTCTCACAATAAGCTAATTAGCTCAATTGGAGCATTTCTAGCATGTTTGGTTGAAATTTGAAATTTACATTTTTCAGTTTTATCAGACGTTTGTAAAATTCTTACAGTAGGCTTATTTGCGCATTTTGAGCATTTCTAGCATGTTTGGTTGAAATTGGAAATTTACATTTTTCAGTTTTGTCAGACGTTTGTAATATTCTCACAATAAGCTAATTAGCTCAATTGGAGCATTTCTAGCATGTTTGGTTGAAATTGGAAATTTACATTTTTCACTTTTGTCAGACAATTGCAATATTCTCACAATAAGCTAATTAGCTCAATTGGAGCATTTCTAGCATGTTTGGTTGAAATTTGAAATTTACATTTTTCAGTTTTGTCAGACGTTTGTAAAATTCTTACAGTAGGCTTATTTGCGCAATTTGAGCATTTCTAGCATGTTTGGTTGAAATTGGAAATTTACATTTTTCACTTTTGTCAGACAATTGCAATATTCTCACAATAAGCTAATTAGCTCAATTGGAGCATTTCTAGCATGTTTGGTTGAAATTGGAAATTTACATTTTTCACTTTTTTCAGACGTTTGTAATATTCTCACAATAAGCTAATTAGCTCAATTGGAGCATTTCTAGCATGTTTGGTTGAAATTGGAAATTTACATTTTTCAGTGTTGTCAGACGTTTGTAATATTCTCACAATAAGCTAATTTGCTCAATTGGATCATTTCTAGCATGTTTGGTTTAAATTGGAAATTTACATTTTTCACTTTTGTCAGACAATTGCAATATTCTCACAATAAGCTAATTAGCTCAATTGGAGCATTTCTAGCACGTTTGGTTGAAATTGGAAATTTACCTTTTTCACTTTTGTCAGACGTTTGTAATATTCTCACAATACGCTAATTAGCTCAATTGGAGCATTTCTAGCATGTTTGGTTGAAATTGGAAATTTACATTTTTCACTTTTGTCAGACAATTGCAATATTCTCACAATAAGCTAATTAGCTCAATTGGAGCAATTCTAGCATGTTTGGTTGAAATTTGAAATTTACATTTTTCAGTTTTGTCAGACGTTTGTAAAATTCTTACAGTAGGCTTATTTGCGCAATTTGAGCATTTCTAGCATGTTTGGTTGAAATTGGAAATTTACATTTTTCACTTTTGTCAGACAATTGCAATATTCTCACAATAAGCTAATTAGCTCAATTGGAGCATTTCTAGCATGTTTGCTTGAAATTGGAAATTTACATTTTTCACTTTTTTCAGACGTTTGTAATATTCTCACAATAAGCTAATTAGCTCAATTGGAGCATTTCTAGCATGTTTGGTTGAAATTGGAAATTTACATTTTTCAGTGTTGTCAGACGTTTGTAATATTCTCACAATAAGCTAATTTGCTCAATTGGATCATTTCTAGCATGTTTGGTTTAAATTGGAAATTTACATTTTTCACTTTTGTCAGACAATTGCAATATTCTCACAATAAGCTAATTAGCTCAATTGGAGCATTTCTAGCACGTTTGGTTGAAATTGGAAATTTACCTTTTTCACTTTTGTCAGACGTTTGTAATATTCTCACAATACGCTAATTAGCTCAATTGGAGCATTTCTAGCATGTTTGGTTGAAATTGGAAATTTACATTTTTCACTTTTGTCAGACAATTGCAATATTCTCACAATAAGCTAATTAGCTCAATTGGAGCAATTCTAGCATGTTTGGTTGAAATTTGAAATTTACATTTTTCAGTTTTGTCAGACGTTTGTAAAATTCTTACAGTAGGCTTATTTGCGCAATTTGAGCATTTCTAGCATGTTTGGTTGAAATTGGAAATTTACATTTTTCACTTTTGTCAGACAATTGCAATATTCTCACAATAAGCTAATTAGCTCAATTGGAGCATTTCTAGCATGTTTGGTTGAAATTGGAAATTTACATTTTTCACTTTTTTCAGACGTTTGTAATATTCTCACAATAAGCTAATTAGCTCAATTGGAGCATTTCTAGCATGTTTGGTTGAAATTGGAAATTTACATTTTTCAGTGTTGTCAGACGTTTGTAATATTCTCACAATAAGCTAATTTGCTCAATTGGATCATTTCTAGCATGTTTGGTTTAAATTGGAAATTTACATTTTTCACTTTTGTCAGACAATTGCAATATTCTCACAATAAGCTAATTAGCTCAATTGGAGCATTTCTAGCACGTTTGGTTGAAATTGGAAATTTACCTTTTTCACTTTTGTCAGACGTTTGTAATATTCTCACAATACGCTAATTAGCTCAATTGGAGCATTTCTAGCATGTTTGGTTGAAATTGGAAATTTACATTTTTCACTTTTGTCAGACAATTGCAATATTCTCACAATAAGCTAATTAGCTCAATTGGAGTAATTCTAGCATGTTTGGTTGAAATTGGAAATTTACATTTTTCACTTTTGTCAGACGTTTGTAATATTCTCACAATAAGCTAATTAGCTCAATTGGAGCATTTCTAGCATGTTTGGTTGAAATTGGAAATTTACATTTTTCACTTTTGTCAGACAATTGCAATATTCTCACAATAAGCTAATTAGCTCAATTGGAGCATTTCTAGCATGTTTGGTTGAAATTGGAAATTTACATTTTTCAGTGTTGTCAGACGTTTGTAATATTCTCACAATAAACTAATTTGCTCAATTGGATCATTTCTAGCATGTTTGGTTTAAATTGGAAATTTACATTTTTCACTTTTGTCAGACAATTGCAATATTCTCACAATAAGCTAATTAGCTCAATTGGAGCATTTCTAGCACGTTTGGTTGAAATTGGAAATTTACCTTTTTCACTTTTGTCAGACAATTGCAATATTCTCACAATAAGCTAATTAGCTCAATTGGAGCATTTCTAGCATGTTTGGTTGAAATTTGAAATTTACATTTTTCAGTTTTGTCAGACGTTTGTAATATTCTCACAATAAGCTAATTAGCTCAATTGGAGCATTTTTAGCATGTTTGGTTGAAATTGGAAATTTACATTTTTCACTTTTGTCAGACAATTGCAATATTCTCACAATAAGCTAATTAGCTCAATTGGAGCATTTCTAGCATGTTTGGTTGAAATTTGAAATTTACATTTTTCAGTTTTGTCAGACGTTTGTAAAATTCTTGCAGTAGGTTTATTTGCGCAATTTGAGCATTTCTAGCATGTTTGGTTGAAATTGGAAATTTACATTTTTCACTTTTGTCAGACCATTGCAATATTCTCACAATAAGCTAATTAGCTCAATTGGAGCATTTCTAGCATGTTTGGTTGAAATTGGAAATTTACATTTTTCAGTGTTGTCAGACGTTTGTAATATTCTCACAATAAGCCAATTAGCTCAATTTGAGCATTTCTAGCATGTTTGGTTGAAATTGGAAATTTACATTTTTCACTTTTGTCAGACAATTGCAATATTCTCACAATAAGCTAATTAGCTCAATTGGAGCATTTCTAGCATGTTTGGTTGAAATTTGAAATTTACATTTTTCAGTTTTGTCAGACGTTTGTAAAATTCTTACAGTAGGCTTATTTGCGCATTTTGAGCATTTCTAGCATGTTTGGTTGAAATTGGAAATTTACATTTTTCACTTTTGTCAGACAATTGCAATATTCTCACAATAAGCTAATTAGCTCAATTGGAGCATTTCTAGCATGTTTGGTTGAAATTGGAAATTTACATTTTTCACTTTTGTCAGACAATTGCAATATTCTCACAATAAGCTAATTAGCTCAATTGGAGCATTTCTAGCACGTTTGGTTGAAATTGGAAATTTACCTTTTTCACTTTTGTCAGACGTTTGTAATATTCTCACAATACGCTAATTAGCTCAATTGGAGCATTTCTAGCATGTTTGGTTGAAATTGGAAATTTACATTTTTCACTTTTGTCAGACAATTGCAATATTCTCACAATAAGCTAATTAGCTCAATTGGAGCAATTCTAGCATGTTTGGTTGAAATTGGAAATTTACATTTTTCACTTTTGTCAGACGTTTGTAATATTCTCACAATAAGCTAATTAGCTCAATTGGAGCATTTCTAGCATGTTTGGTTGAAATTGGAAATTTACATTTTTCACTTTTGTCAGACAATTGCAATATTCTCACAATAAGCTAATTAGCTCAATTGGAGCATTTCTAGCATGTTTGGTTGAAATTGGAAATTTACATTTTTCAGTGTTGTCAGACGTTTGTAATATTCTCACAATAAGCTAATTTGCTCAATTGGATCATTTCTAGCATGTTTGGTTTAAATTGGAAATTTACATTTTTCACTTTTGTCAGACAATTGCAATATTCTCACAATAAGCTAATTAGCTCAATTGGAGCATTTCTAGCACGTTTGGTTGAAATTGGAAATTTACCTTTTTCACTTTTGTCAGACAATTGCAATATTCTCACAATAAGCTAATTAGCTCAATTGGAGCATTTCTAGCATGTTTGGTTGAAATTGGAAATTTACATTTTTCAGTTTTGTCAGACGTTTGTAATATTCTCACAATAAGCTAATCAGCTCATTTGGAGCATTTCTAGCATGTTTGGTTGAAATTGGAAATTTACATTTTTCACTTTTGTCAGACAATTGCAATATTCTCACAATAAGCTAATTAGCTCAATTGGAGCATTTCTAGCATGTTTGGTTGAAATTGGAAATTTACATTTTTCACTTTTGTCAGACGTTTGTAATATTCTCACAATAAGCTAATTAGCTCAATTGGAGCATTTCTAGCACGTTTGGTTGAAATTGGAAATTTACATTTTTCACTTTTGTCAAACAATTGCAATATTCTCTCAATAAGCTAATTAGCTCAATTGGAGCATTTCTAGCATGTTTGGTTGAAATTGGAAATTTACATTTTTCACTTTTGTCAGACGTTTGTAATATTCTCACAATAAGCTAATTAGCTCAATTGGAGCATTTCTAGCACGTTTGGTTGAAATTGGAAATTTACATTTTTCACTTTTGTCAGACAATTGCAATATTCTCTCAATAAGCTAATTAGCTCAATTGGAGCATTTCTAGCATGTTTGGTTGAAATTGGAAATTTACATTTTTCAGTTTTGTCAGACGTTTGTAATATTCTTACAGTAGGCTTATTTGCGCAATTTGAGCATTTTTAGCATGTTTGGTTGAAATTGGAAATTTACTTTTTTCACTTTTGTCAGACAATTGCAATATTCTCACAATAAGCTAATTAGCTCAATTGGAGCATTTCTAGCATGTTTGGTTGAAATTTGAAATTTACATTTTTCAGTGTTGTCAGACGTTTGTAATATTCTCACAATAAGCTAATTAGCTCAATTGGAGCATTTTTAGCATGTTTGGTTGAAATTGGAAATTTACTTTTTTCACTTTTGTCAGACAATTGCAATATTCTCACAATAAGCTAATTAGCTCAATTGGAGCATTTCTAGCATGTTTGGTTGAAATTGCAAATTTACATTTTTTACTTCTGTCAGACAATTGCAATATTCTCACAATAAGCTAATTAGCTCAATTGGAGCATTTCTAGCACGTTTGGTTGAAATTGGAAATTTACATTTTTCACTTTTGTCAGACGTTTGTAATATTCTCACAATAAGCTAATTTGCTCAATTGGATCATTTCTAGCATGTTTGGTTTAAATTGGAAATTTACATTTTTCACTTTTGTCAGACAATTGCAATATTCTCACAATAAGCTAATTAGCTCAATTGGAGCATTTCTAGCACGTTTGGTTGAAATTGGAAATTTACCTTTTTCACTTTTGTCAGACAATTGCAATATTCTCACAATAAGCTAATTAGCTCAATTGGAGCATTTCTAGCATGTTTGGTTGAAATTTGAAATTTACATTTTTCAGTTTTGTCAGACGTTTGTTATATTCTCACAATAAGCTAATTAGCTCAATTGGAGCATTTCTAGCATGTTTGGTTGAAATTGGAAATTTACATTTTTCACTTTTGTCAGACAATTGCAATATTCTCACAATAAGCTAATTAGCTCAATTGGAGCATTTCTAGCATGTTTGGTTGAAATTTGAAATTTACATTTTTCAGTTTTGTCAGACGTTTGTAAAATTCTTGCAGTAGGCTTATTTGCGCAATTTGAGCATTTCTAGCATGTTTGGTTGAAATTGGAAATTTACATTTTTCACTTTTGTCAGACCATTGCAATATTCTCACAATAAGCTAATTAGCTCAATTGGAGCATTTCTAGCATGTTTGGTTGAAATTGGAAATTTACATTTTTCAGTGTTGTCAGACGTTTGTAATATTCTCACAATAAGCCAATTAGCTCAATTTGAGCATTTCTAGCATGTTTGGTTGAAATTGGAAATTTACATTTTTCACTTTTGTCAGACAATTGCAATATTCTCACAATAAGCTAATTAGCTCAATTGGAGCATTTCTAGCATGTTTGGTTGAAATTTGAAATTTACATTTTTCAGTTTTATCAGACGTTTGTAAAATTCTTACAGTAGGCTTATTTGCGCATTTTGAGCATTTCTAGCATGTTTGGTTGAAATTGGAAATTTACATTTTTCAGTTTTGTCAGACGTTTGTAATATTCTCACAATAAGCTAATTAGCTCAATTGGAGCATTTCTAGCATGTTTGGTTGAAATTGGAAATTTACATTTTTCACTTTTGTCAGACAATTGCAATATTCTCACAATAAGCTAATTAGCTCAATTGGAGCATTTCTAGCATGTTTGGTTGAAATTTGAAATCTACATTTTTCAGTTTTGTCAGACGTTTGTAAAATTCTTACAGTAGGCTTATTTGCGCAATTTGAGCATTTCTAGCATGTTTGGTTGAAATTGGAAATTTACATTTTTCACTTTTGTCAGACAATTGCAATATTCTCACAATAAGCTAATTAGCTCAATTGGAGCATTTCTAGCATGTTTGGTTGAAATTGGAAATTTACCTTTTTCACTTTTGTCAGACAATTGCAATATTCTCACAATAAGCTAATTAGCTCAATTGGAGCATTTCTAGCATGTTTGGTTGAAATTTGAAATTTACATTTTTCAGTTTTGTCAGACGTTTGTAATATTCTCACAATAAGCTAATTAGCTCAATTGGAGCATTTTTAGCATGTTTGGTTGAAATTGGAAATTTACATTTTTCACTTTTGTCAGACAATTGCAATATTCTCACAATAAGCTAATTAGCTCAATTGGAGCATTTCTAGCATGTTTGGTTGAAATTTGAAATTTACATTTTTCAGTTTTGTCAGACGTTTGTAAAATTCTTGCAGTAGGTTTATTTGCGCAATTTGAGCATTTCTAGCATGTTTGGTTGAAATTGGAAATTTACATTTTTCACTTTTGTCAGACCATTGCAATATTCTCACAATAAGCTAATTAGCTCAATTGGAGCATTTCTAGCATGTTTGGTTGAAATTGGAAATTTACATTTTTCAGTGTTGTCAGACGTTTGTAATATTCTCACAATAAGCCAATTAGCTCAATTTGAGCATTTCTAGCATGTTTGGTTGAAATTGGAAATTTACATTTTTCACTTTTGTCAGACAATTGCAATATTCTCACAATAAGCTAATTAGCTCAATTGGAGCATTTCTAGCATGTTTGGTTGAAATTTGAAATTTACATTTTTCAGTTTTGTCAGACGTTTGTAAAATTCTTACAGTAGGCTTATTTGCGCATTTTGAGCATTTCTAGCATGTTTGGTTGAAATTGGAAATTTACATTTTTCACTTTTGTCAGACAATTGCAATATTCTCACAATAAGCTAATTAGCTCAATTGGAGCATTTCTAGCATGTTTGGTTGAAATTGGAAATTTACATTTTTCACTTTTGTCAGACAATTGCAATATTCTCACAATAAGCTAATTAGCTCAATTGGAGCATTTCTAGCACGTTTGGTTGAAATTGGAAATTTACCTTTTTCACTTTTGTCAGACGTTTGTAATATTCTCACAATACGCTAATTAGCTCAATTGGAGCATTTCTAGCATGTTTGGTTGAAATTGGAAATTTACATTTTTCACTTTTGTCAGACAATTGCAATATTCTCACAATAAGCTAATTAGCTCAATTGGAGCAATTCTAGCATGTTTGGTTGAAATTGGAAATTTACATTTTTCACTTTTGTCAGACGTTTGTAATATTCTCACAATAAGCTAATTAGCTCAATTGGAGCATTTCTAGCATGTTTGGTTGAAATTGGAAATTTACATTTTTCACTTTTGTCAGACAATTGAAATATTCTCACAATAAGCTAATTAGCTCAATTGGAGCATTTCTAGCATGTTTGGTTGAAATTGGAAATTTACATTTTTCAGTGTTGTCAGACGTTTGTAATATTCTCACAATAAGCTAATTTGCTCAATTGGATCATTTCTAGCATGTTTGGTTTAAATTGGAAATTTACATTTTTCACTTTTGTCAGACAATTGCAATATTCTCACAATAAGCTAATTAGCTCAATTGGAGCATTTCTAGCACGTTTGGTTGAAATTGGAAATTTACCTTTTTCACTTTTGTCAGACAATTGCAATATTCTCACAATAAGCTAATTAGCTCAATTGGAGCATTTCTAGCATGTTTGGTTGAAATTGGAAATTTACATTTTTCAGTTTTGTCAGACGTTTGTAATATTCTCACAATAAGCTAATCAGCTCATTTGGAGCATTTCTAGCATGTTTGGTTGAAATTGGAAATTTACATTTTTCACTTTTGTCAGACAATCGCAATATTCTCACAATAAGCTAATTAGCTCAATTGGAGCATTTCTAGCATGTTTGGTTGAAATTGGAAATTTACATTTTTCACTTTTGTCAGACGTTTGTAATATTCTCACAATAAGCTAATTAGCTCAATTGGAGCATTTCTAGCACGTTTGGTTGAAATTGGAAATTTACATTTTTCACTTTTGTCAAACAATTGCAATATTCTCTCAATAAGCTAATTAGCTCAATTGGAGCATTTCTAGCATGTTTGGTTGAAATTGGAAATTTACATTTTTCACTTTTGTCAGACGTTTGTAATATTCTCACAATAAGCTAATTAGCTCAATTGGAGCATTTCTAGCACGTTTGGTTGAAATTGGAAATTTACATTTTTCACTTTTGTCAGACAATTGCAATATTCTCTCAATAAGCTAATTAGCTCAATTGGAGCATTTCTAGCATGTTTGGTTGAAATTGGAAATTTACATTTTTCAGTTTTGTCAGACGTTTGTAATATTCTTACAGTAGGCTTATTTGCGCAATTTGAGCATTTTTAGCATGTTTGGTTGAAATTGGAAATTTACTTTTTTCACTTTTGTCAGACAATTGCAATATTCTCACAATAAGCTAATTAGCTCAATTGGAGCATTTCTAGCATGTTTGGTTGAAATTTGAAATTTACATTTTTCAGTGTTGTCAGACGTTTGTAATATTCTCACAATAAGCTAATTAGCTCAATTGGAGCATTTTTAGCATGTTTGGTTGAAATTGGAAATTTACTTTTTTCACTTTTGTCAGACAATTGCAATATTCTCACAATAAGCTAATTAGCTCAATTGGAGCATTTCTAGCATGTTTGGTTGAAATTGCAAATTTACATTTTTTACTTCTGTCAGACAATTGCAATATTCTCACAATAAGCTAATTAGCTCAATTGGAGCATTTCTAGCACGTTTGGTTGAAATTGGAAATTTACATTTTTCACTTTTGTCAGACGTTTGTAATATTCTCACAATAAGCTAATTTGCTCAATTGGATCATTTCTAGCATGTTTGGTTTAAATTGGAAATTTACATTTTTCACTTTTGTCAGACAATTGCAATATTCTCACAATAAGCTAATTAGCTCAATTGGAGCATTTCTAGCACGTTTGGTTGAAATTGGAAATTTACCTTTTTCACTTTTGTCAGACAATTGCAATATTCTCACAATAAGCTAATTAGCTCAATTGGAGCATTTCTAGCATGTTTGGTTGAAATTTGAAATTTACATTTTTCAGTTTTGTCAGACGTTTGTAATATTCTCACAATAAGCTAATTAGCTCAATTGGAGCATTTCTAGCATGTTTGGTTGAAATTGGAAATTTACATTTTTCACTTTTGTCAGACAATTGCAATATTCTCACAATAAGCTAATTAGCTCAATTGGAGCATTTCTAGCATGTTTGGTTGAAATTTGAAATTTACATTTTTCAGTTTTGTCAGACGTTTGTAAAATTCTTGCAGTAGGCTTATTTGCGCAATTTGAGCATTTCTAGCATGTTTGGTTGAAATTGGAAATTTACATTTTTCACTTTTGTCAGACCATTGCAATATTCTCACAATAAGCTAATTAGCTCAATTGGAGCATTTCTAGCATGTTTGGTTGAAATTGGAAATTTACATTTTTCAGTGTTGTCAGACGTTTGTAATATTCTCACAATAAGCCAATTAGCTCAATTTGAGCATTTCTAGCATGTTTGGTTGAAATTGGAAATTTACATTTTTCACTTTTGTCAGACAATTGCAATATTCTCACAATAAGCTAATTAGCTCAATTGGAGCATTTCTAGCATGTTTGGTTGAAATTTGAAATTTACATTTTTCAGTTTTATCAGACGTTTGTAAAATTCTTACAGTAGGCTTATTTGCGCATTTTGAGCATTTCTAGCATGTTTGGTTGAAATTGGAAATTTACATTTTTCAGTTTTGTCAGACGTTTGTAATATTCTCACAATAAGCTAATTAGCTCAATTGGAGCATTTCTAGCATGTTTGGTTGAAATTGGAAATTTACATTTTTCACTTTTGTCAGACAATTGCAATATTCTCACAATAAGCTAATTAGCTCAATTGGAGCATTTCTAGCATGTTTGGTTGAAATTTGAAATTTACATTTTTCAGTTTTGTCAGACGTTTGTAAAATTCTTACAGTAGGCTTATTTGCGCAATTTGAGCATTTCTAGCATGTTTGGTTGAAATTGGAAATTTACATTTTTCACTTTTGTCAGACAATTGCAATATTCTCACAATAAGCTAATTAGCTCAATTGGAGCATTTCTAGCATGTTTGGTTGAAATTGGAAATTTACATTTTTCACTTTTGTCAGACGTTTGTAATATTCTCACAATAAGCTAATTAGCTCAATTGGAGCATTTCTAGCATGTTTGGTTGAAATTGGAAATTTACATTTTTCAGTGTTGTCAGACGTTTGTAATATTCTCACAATAAGCTAATTTGCTCAATTGGATCATTTCTAGCATGTTTGGTTTAAATTGGAAATTTACATTTTTCACTTTTGTCAGACAATTGCAATATTCTCACAATAAGCTAATTAGCTCAATTGGAGCATTTCTAGCACGTTTGGTTGAAATTGGAAATTTACCTTTTTCACTTTTGTCAGACGTTTGTAATATTCTCACAATACGCTAATTAGCTCAATTGGAGCATTTCTAGCATGTTTGGTTGAAATTGGAAATTTACATTTTTCACTTTTGTCAGACAATTGCAATATTCTCACAATAAGCTAATTAGCTCAATTGGAGCAATTCTAGCATGTTTGGTTGAAATTGGAAATTTACATTTTTCACTTTTGTCAGACGTTTGTAATATTCTCACAATAAGCTAATTAGCTCAATTGGAGCATTTCTAGCATGTTTGGTTGAAATTGGAAATTTACATTTTTCACTTTTGTCAGACAATTGCAATATTCTCACAATAAGCTAATTAGCTCAATTGGAGCATTTCTAGCATGTTTGGTTGAAATTGGAAATTTACATTTTTCAGTGTTGTCAGACGTTTGTAATATTCTCACAATAAGCTAATTTGCTCAATTGGATCATTTCTAGCATGTTTGGTTTAAATTGGAAATTTACATTTTTCACTTTTGTCAGACAATTGCAATATTCTCACAATAAGCTAATTAGCTCAATTGGAACATTTCTAGCACGTTTGGTTGAAATTGGAAATTTACCTTTTTCACTTTTGTCAGACAATTGCAATATTCTCACAATAAGCTAATTAGCTCAATTGGAGCATTTCTAGCATGTTTGGTTGAAATTTGAAATTTACATTTTTCAGTTTTGTCAGACGTTTGTAATATTCTCACAATAAGCTAATTAGCTCAATTGGAGCATTTTTAGCATGTTTGGTTGAAATTGGAAATTTACATTTTTCACTTTTGTCAGACAATTGCAATATTCTCACAATAAGCTAATTAGCTCAATTGGAGCATTTCTAGCATGTTTGGTTGAAATTTGAAATTTACATTTTTCAGTTTTGTCAGACGTTTGTAAAATTCTTGCAGTAGGTTTATTTGCGCAATTTGAGCATTTCTAGCATGTTTGGTTGAAATTGGAAATTTACATTTTTCACTTTTGTCAGACCATTGCAATATTCTCACAATAAGCTAATTAGCTCAATTGGAGCATTTCTAGCATGTTTGGTTGAAATTGGAAATTTACATTTTTCAGTGTTGTCAGACGTTTGTAATACTCTCACAATAAGCCAATTAGCTCAATTTGAGCATTTCTAGCATGTTTGGTTGAAATTGGAAATTTACATTTTTCACTTTTGTCAGACAATTGCAATATTCTCACAATAAGCTAATTAGCTCAATTGGAGCATTTCTAGCATGTTTGGTTGAAATTTGAAATTTACATTTTTCAGTTTTGTCAGACGTTTGTAAAATTCTTACAGTAGGCTTATTTGCGCATTTTGAGCATTTCTAGCATGTTTGGTTGAAATTGGAAATTTACATTTTTCACTTTTGTCAGACAATTGCAATATTCTCACAATAAGCTAATTAGCTCAATTGGAGCATTTCTAGCATGTTTGGTTGAAATTGGAAATTTACATTTTTCACTTTTGTCAGACAATTGCAATATTCTCACAATAAGCTAATTAGCTCAATTGGAGCATTTCTAGCACGTTTGGTTGAAATTGGAAATTTACCTTTTTCACTTTTGTTTGACGTTTGTAATATTCTCACAATACGCTAATTAGCTCAATTGGAGCATTTCTAGCATGTTTGGTTGAAATTGGAAATTTACATTTTTCACTTTTGTCAGACAATTGCAATATTCTCACAATAAGCTAATTAGCTCAATTGGAGCATTTCTAGCACGTTTGGTTGAAATTGGAAATTTACCTTTTTCACTTTTGTCAGACAATTGCAATATTCTCACAATAAGCTAATTAGCTCAATTGGAGCATTTCTAGCATGTTTGGTTGAAATTTGAAATTTACATTTTTCAGTTTTGTCAGACGTTTGTAATATTCTCACAATAAGCTAATTAGCTCAATTGGAGCATTTCTAGCATGTTTGGTTGAAATTGGAAATTTACATTTTTCACTTTTGTCAGACAATTGCAATATTCTCACAATAAGCTAATTAGCTCAATTGGAGCATTTCTAGCATGGTTGGTTGAAATTTGAAATTTACATTTTTCAGTTTTGTCAGACGTTTGTAAAATTCTTGCAGTAGGCTTATTTGCGCAATTTGAGCATTTCTAGCATGTTTGGTTGAAATTGGAAATTTACATTTTTCACTTTTGTCAGACCATTGCAATATTCTCACAATAAGCTAATTAGCTCAATTGGAGCATTTCTAGCATGTTTGGTTGAAATTGGAAATTTACATTTTTCAGTGTTGTCAGACGTTTGTAATATTCTCACAATAAGCCAATTAGCTCAATTTGAGCATTTCTAGCATGTTTGGTTGAAATTGGAAATTTACATTTTTCACTTTTGTCAGACAATTGCAATATTCTCACAATAAGCTAATTAGCTCAATTGGAGCATTTCTAGCATGTTTGGTTGAAATTTGAAATTTACATTTTTCAGTTTTATCAGACGTTTGTAAAATTCTTACAGTAGGCTTATTTGCGCATTTTGAGCATTTCTAGCATGTTTGGTTGAAATTGGAAATTTACATTTTTCAGTTTTGTCAGACGTTTGTAATATTCTCACAATAAGCTAATTAGCTCAATTGGAGCATTTCTAGCATGTTTGGTTGAAATTGGAAATTTACATTTTTCACTTTTGTCAGACAATTGCAATATTCTCACAATAAGCTAATTAGCTCAATTGGAGCATTTCTAGCATGTTTGGTTGAAATTTGAAGTTTACATTTTTCAGTTTTGTCAGACGTTTGTAAAATTCTTACAGTAGGCTTATTTGCGCAATTTGAGCATTTCTAGCATGTTTGGTTGAAATTGGAAATTTACATTTTTCACTTTTGTCAGACAATTGCAATATTCTCACAATAAGCTAATTAGCTCAATTGGAGCATTTCTAGCATGTTTGGTTGAAATTGGAAATTTACATTTTTCACTTTTGTCAGACGTTTGTAATATTCTCACAATAAGCTAATTAGCTCAATTGGAGCATTTCTAGCATGTTTGGTTGAAATTGGAAATTTACATTTTTCAGTGTTGTCAGACGTTTGTAATATTCTCACAATAAGCTAATTTGCTCAATTGGATCATTTCTAGCATGTTTGGTTTAAATTGGAAATTTACATTTTTCACTTTTGTCAGACAATTGCAATATTCTCACAATAAGCTAATTAGCTCAATTGGAGCATTTCTAGCACGTTTGGTTGAAATTGGAAATTTACCTTTTTCACTTTTGTCAGACGTTTGTAATATTCTCACAATACGCTAATTAGCTCAATTGGAGCATTTCTAGCATGTTTGGTTGAAATTGGAAATTTACATTTTTCACTTTTGTCAGACAATTGCAATATTCTCACAATAAGCTAATTAGCTCAATTGGAGCAATTCTAGCATGTTTGGTTGAAATTGGAAATTTACATTTTTCACTTTTGTCAGACGTTTGTAATATTCTCACAATAAGCTAATTAGCTCAATTGGAGCATTTCTAGCATGTTTGGTTGAAATTGGAAATTTACATTTTTCACTTTTGTCAGACAATTGCAATATTCTCACAATAAGCTAATTAGCTCAATTGGAGCATTTCTAGCATGTTTGGTTGAAATTGGAAATTTACATTTTTCAGTGTTGTCAGACGTTTGTAATATTCTCACAATAAGCTAATTTGCTCAATTGGATCATTTCTAGCATGTTTGGTTTAAATTGGAAATTTACATTTTTCACTTTTGTCAGACAATTGCAATATTCTCACAATAAGCTAATTAGCTCAATTGGAGCATTTCTAGCACGTTTGGTTGAAATTGGAAATTTACCTTTTTCACTTTTGTCAGACAATTGCAATATTCTCACAATAAGCTAATTTGCTCAATTGGAGCATTTCTAGCATGTTTGGTTGAAATTTGAAATTTACATTTTTCAGTTTTGTCAGACGTTTGTAATATTCTCACAATAAGCTAATTAGCTCAATTGGAGCATTTTTAGCATGTTTGGTTGAAATTGGAAATTTACATTTTTCACTTTTGTCAGACAATTGCAATATTCTCACAATAAGCTAATTAGCTCAATTGGAGCATTTCTAGCATGTTTGGTTGAAATTTGAAATTTAAATTTTTCAGTTTTGTCAGACGTTTGTAAAATTCTTGCAGTAGGTTTATTTGCGCAATTTGAGCATTTCTAGCATGTTTGGTTGAAATTGGAAATTTACATTTTTCACTTTTGTCAGACCATTGCAATATTCTCACAATAAGCTAATTAGCTCAATTGGAGCATTTCTAGCATGTTTGGTTGAAATTGGAAATTTACATTTTTCAGTGTTGTCAGACGTTTGTAATATTCTCACAATAAGCCAATTAGCTCAATTTGAGCATTTCTAGCATGTTTGGTTGAAATTGGAAATTTACATTTTTCACTTTTGTCAGACAATTGCAATATTCTCACAATAAGCTAATTAGCTCAATTGGAGCATTTCTAGCATGTTTGGTTGAAATTTGAAATTTACATTTTTCAGTTTTGTCAGACGTTTGTAAAATTCTTACAGTAGGCTTATTTGCGCATTTTGAGCATTTCTAGCATGTTTGGTTGAAATTGGAAATTTACATTTTTCACTTTTGTCAGACAATTGCAATATTCTCACAATAAGCTAATTAGCTCAATTGGAGCATTTCTAGCATGTTTGGTTGAAATTGGAAATTTACATTTTTCACTTTTGTCAGACAATTGCAATATTCTCACAATAAGCTAATTAGCTCAATTGGAGCATTTCTAGCACGTTTGGTTGAAATTGGAAATTTACCTTTTTCACTTTTGTTTGACGTTTGTAATATTCTCACAATACGCTAATTAGCTCAATTGGAGCATTTCTAGCATGTTTGGTTGAAATTGGAAATTTACATTTTTCACTTTTGTCAGACAATTGCAATATTCTCACAATAAGCTAATTAGCTCAATTGGAGCAATTCTAGCATGTTTGGTTGAAATTGGAAATTTACATTTTTCACTTTTGTCAGACGTTTGTAATATTCTCACAATAAGCTAATTAGCTCAATTGGAGCATTTCTAGCATGTTTGGTTGAAATTGGAAATTTACATTTTTCACTTTTGTCAGACAATTGCAATATTCTCACAATAAGCTAATTAGCTCAATTGGAGCATTTCTAGCATGTTTGGTTGAAATTGGAAATTTACATTTTTCAGTGTTGTCAGACGTTTGTAATATTCTCACAATAAGCTAATTTGCTCAATTGGATCATTTCTAGCATGTTTGGTTTAAATTGGAAATTTACATTTTTCACTTTTGTCAGACAATTGCAATATTCTCACAATAAGCTAATTAGCTCAATTGGAGCATTTCTAGCACGTTTGGTTGAAATTGGAAATTTACCTTTTTCACTTTTGTCAGACAATTGCAATATTCTCACAATAAGCTAATTAGCTCAATTGGAGCATTTCTAGCATGTTTGGTTGAAATTGGAAATTTACATTTTTCACTTTTGTCAGACAATTGCAATATTCTCACAATAAGCTAATTAGCTCAATTGGAGCATTTCTAGCATGTTTGGTTGAAATTTGAAATTTGAAATTTACATTTTTCAGTTTTGTCAGACGTTTGTAAAATTCTTGCAGTAGGCTTATTTGCGCAATTTGAGCATTTCTAGCATGTTTGGTTGAAATTGGAAATTTACATTTTTCACTTTTGTCAGACAATTGCAATATTCTCACAATAAGCTAATTAGCTCAATTGGAGCATTTCTAGCATGTTTGGTTGAAATTGGAAATTTACATTTTTCAGTGTTGTCAGACGTTTGTAATATTCTCACAATAAGCCAATTAGCTCAATTTGAGCATTTCTAGCATGTTTGGTTGAAATTGGAAATTTACATTTTTCACTTTTGTCAGACAATTGCAATATTCTCACAATAAGCTAATTAGCTCAATTGGAGCATTTCTAGCATGTTTGGTTGAAATTTGAAATTTACATTTTTCAGTTTTGTCAGACGTTTGTAAAATTCTTACAGTAGGCTTATTTGCGCATTTTGAGCATTTCTAGCATGTTTGGTTGAAATTGGAAATTTACATTTTTCACTTTTGTCAGACAATTGCAATATTCTCACAATAAGCTAATTAGCTCAATTGGAGCATTTCTAGCATGTTTGGTTGAAATTGGAAATTTACATTTTTCACTTTTGTCAGACGTTTGTAATATTCTCACAATAAGCTAATTAGCTCAATTGGAGCATTTCTAGCATGTTTGGTTGAAATTGGAAATTTACATTTTTCAGTTTTGTCAGACGTTTGTAAAATTCTTGCAGTAGGCTTATTTGCGCAATTTGAGCATTTCTAGCATGTTTGGTTGAAATTGGAAATTTACATTTTTCACTTTTGTCAGACCATTGCAATATTCTCACAATAAGCTAATTAGCTCAATTGGAGCATTTCTAGCATGTTTGGTTGAAATTGGAAATTTACATTTTTCAGTGTTGTCAGACGTTTGTAATATTCTCACAATAAGCCAATTAGCTCAATTTGAGCATTTCTAGCATGTTTGGTTGAAATTGGAAATTTACATTTTTCAGTTTTGTCAGACGTTTGTAAAATTCTTGCAGTAGGCTTATTTGCGCAATTTGAGCATTTCTAGCATGTTTGGTTGAAATTGGAAATTTACATTTTTCACTTTTGTCAGACCATTGCAATATTCTCACAATACGCTAATTAGCTCAATTGGAGCATATCTAGCGTGTTTGGTTGAAATTGGAAATTTACATTTTTCACTTTTGTCAGACGTTTGTAATATTCTCACAATAAGCTAATTAGCTCAATTGGAGCATTTCTAGCACGTTTGGTTGAAATTGGAAATTTACCTTTTTCACTTTTGTCAAACAATTGCAATATTCTCTCAATAAGCTAATTAGCTCAATTGAAGCATTTCTACCATGTTTGGTTGAAATTGAAAATTTACATTTTTCACTTTTGTCAGACGTTTGTAATATTCTCACAATAAGCTAATTAGCTCAATTTGAGCATTTCTAGCACGTTTGGTTGAAATTGGAATTTTACATTTTTCAGTTTTGTCAGACAATTGCAATATTCTCTCAATAAGCTAGTTAGCTCAATTGGAGCATTTCTAGCATGTTTGGTTGAAATTGGAAATTTGCATTTTTCAGTTTTTTCAGACGTTTGTAATATTCTCACCATAAGCTAATTAGCTCAATTAGAGCATTTCTAGCATGTTTGGTTGAAATTGGAAATTTACATTTTTCAGTGTTGTCAGACTTTTGTAATATTCTCACAATAAGCTAATTAGCTCAATTGTAGCATTTCTAGCATGTTTGGTTGAAATTGGAAATTTACATTTTTCAGTTTTGTCAGACGTTTGTAATATTCTCACAATAAGCTAATTAGCTCAATTGGAGCATTTCTAGCATGTTTGGTTGAAATTGGAATTTTACATTTTTCAGTTTTGTCAGACAATTGCAATATTCTCTCAATAAGCTAGTTAGCTCAATTGGAGCATTTCTAGCATGTTTGGTTGAAATTGGAAATTTGCATTTTTCAGTTTTTTCAGACGTTTGTAATATTCTCACAATAAGCTAATTAGCTCAATTAGGGCATTTCTAGCATGTTTGGTTGAAATTGGAAATTTACATTTTTCAGTGTTGTCAGACTTTTGTAATATTCTCACAATAAGCTAATTAGCTCAATTGTAGCATTTCTAGCATGTTTGGTTGAAATTGGAAATTTACATTTTTCAGTTTTGTCAGACGTTTGTAATATTCTCACAATAAGCTAATTAGCTCAATTGGAGCATTTCTAGCATGTTTGGTTGAAATTGGAAATTTACATTTTTCACTTTTGTCAGACAATTGCAATATTCTCACAGTAAGCCAATTAGCTCAATTGGAGCATTTCTAGCATGTTTGGTTGAAATTGGAAATTTACATTTTTCAATTTTGTTAGACGTTTGTAATATTCTAACAATAAGCTAATTTGCTCAATTGGATCATTTCTAGCATGTTTGGTTTAAATTGGAAATTTACATTTTTCACTTTTGTCAGACAATTGCAATATTCTCACAATAAGCTAACTAGCTCAATTGGAGCATTTCTAGCACGTTTGGTTGAAATTGGAAATTTACCTTTTTCACTTTTGTCAGACAATTGCAATATTCTCACAATAAGCTAATTAGCTCAATTGGAGCATTTCTAGCATGTTTGGTTGAAATTTGAAATTTACATTTTTCAGTTTTGTCAGACGTTTGTAATATTCTCACAATAAGCTAATTAGCTCAATTGGAGCATTTCTAGCATGTTTGGTTGAAATTGGAAATTTACATTTTTCACTTTTGTCAGACAATTGCAATATTCTCACAATAAGCTAATTAGCTCAATTGGAGCATTTCTAGCATGTTTGGTTGAAATTTGAAATTTACATTTTTCAGTTTTGTCAGACGTTTGTAAAATTCTTGCAGTAGGCTTATTTGCGCAATTTGAGCATTTCTAGCATGTTTGGTTGAAATTGGAAATTTACATTTTTCACTTTTGTCAGACCATTGCAATATTCTCACAATAAGCTAATTAGCTCAATTGGGGCATTTCTAGCATGTTTGGTTGAAATTGGAAATTTACATTTTTCAGTGTTGTCAGACGTTTGTAATATTCTCACAATAAGCCAATTAGCTCAATTTGAGCATTTCTAGCATGTTTGGTTGAAATTGGAAATTTACATTTTTCACTTTTGTCAGACAATTGCAATATTCTCACAATAAGCTAATTAGCTCAATTGGAGCATTTCTAGCATGTTTGGTTGAAATTTGAAATTTACATTTTTCAGTTTTGTCAGACGTTTGTAAAATTCTTACAGTAGGCTTATTTGCGCAATTTGAGCATTTCTAGCATGTTTGGTTGAAATTGGAAATTTACATTTTTCACTTTTGTCAGACAATTGCAATATTCTCACAATAAGCTAATTAGCTCAATTGGAGCATTTCTAGCATGTTTGGTTGAAATTGGAAATTTACATTTTTCACTTTTGTCAGACAATTGCAATATTCTCACAATAAGCTAATTAGCTCAATTGGAGCATTTCTAGCACGTTTGGTTGAAATTGGAAATTTACCTTTTTCACTTTTGTCAGACGTTTGTAATATTCTCACAATACGCTAATTAGCTCAATTGGAGCATTTCTAGCATGTTTGGTTGAAATTGGAAATTTACATTTTTCACTTTTGTCAGACAATTGCAATATTCTCACAATAAGCTAATTAGCTCAATTGGAGCAATTCTAGCATGTTTGGTTGAAATTGGAAATTTACATTTTTCACTTTTGTCAGACGTTTGTAATATTCTCACAATAAGCTAATTAGCTCAATTGGAGCATTTCTAGCATGTTTGGTTGAAATTGGAAATTTACATTTTTCACTTTTGTCAGACAATTGCAATATTCTCACAATAAGCTAATTAGCTCAATTGGAGCATTTCTAGCATGTTTGGTTGAAATTGGAAATTTACATTTTTCAGTGTTGTCAGACGTTTGTAATATTCTCACAATAAGCTAATTTGCTCAATTGGATCATTTCTAGCATGTTTGGTTTAAATTGGAAATTTACATTTTTCACTTTTGTCAGACAATTGCAATATTCTCACAATAAGCTAATTAGCTCAATTGGAGCATTTCTAGCACGTTTGGTTGAAATTGGAAATTTACCTTTTTCACTTTTGTCAGACAATTGCAATATTCTCACAATAAGCTAATTAGCTCAATTGGAGCATTTCTAGCATGTTTGGTTGAAATTTGAAATTTACATTTTTCAGTTTTGTCAGACGTTTGTAATATTCTCACAATAAGCTAATTAGCTCAATTGGAGCATTTCTAGCATGTTTGGTTGAAATTGGAAATTTACATTTTTCACTTTTGTCAGACAATTGCAATATTCTCACAATAAGCTAATTAGCTCAATTGGAGCATTTCTAGAATGTTTGGTTGAAATTTGAAATTTACATTTTTCAGTTTTGTCAGACGTTTGTAAAATTCTTGCAGTAGGCTTATTTGCGCAATTTGAGCATTTCTAGCATGTTTGGTTGAAATTGGAAATTTACCTTTTTCACTTTTGTCAAACAATTGCAATATTCTCTCAATAAGCTAATTAGCTCAATTGAAGCATTTCTACCATGTTTGGTTGAAATTGAAAATTTACATTTTTCACTTTTGTCAGACGTTTGTAATATTCTCACAATAAGCTAATTAGCTCAATTTGAGCATTTCTAGCACGTTTGGTTGAAATTGGAAATTGACAGTTTTCACTTTTGTCAAACAATTGCAATATTCTCTCAATAAGCTAATTAGCTCAATTGGAGCATTTCTAGCATGTTTGGTTGAAATTGGAAATTTACATTTTTCACTTTTGTCAGACGTTTGTAATATTCTCACAATAAGCTAATTAGCTCAATTGGAGCATTTCTAGCATGTTTGGTTGAAATTGGAATTTTACATTTTTCAGTTTTGTCAGACAATTGCAATATTCTCTCAATAAGCTAGTTAGCTCAATTGGAGCATTTCTAGCATGTTTGGTTGAAATTGGAAATTTACATTTTTCAGTTTTTTCAGACGTTTGTAATATTCTCACAATAAGCTAATTAGCTCAATTAGAGCATTTCTAGCATGTTTGGTTGAAATTGGAAATTTACATTTTTCAGTGTTGTCAGACTTTTGTAATATTCTCACAATAAGCTAATTAGCTCAATTGTAGCATTTCTAGCATGTTTGGTTGAAATTGGAAATTTACATTTTTCAGTTTTGTCAGACGTTTGTAATATTCTCACAATAAGCTAATTAGCTCAATTGGAGCATTTCTAGCATGTTTGGTTGAAATTGGAAATTTACATTTTTCACTTTTGTCAGACAATTGCAATATTCTCACAATAAGCCAATTAGCTCAATTGGAGCATTTCTAGCATGTTTGGTTGAAATTGGAAATTTACATTTTTCAATTTTGTTAGACGTTTGTAATATTCTAACAATAAGCTAATTAGCTCAATTGGAGCATTTCTAGCATGTTTGGTTGAAATTGGAAATTTACATTTTTCAGTTTTGTCAGACAATTGCAATATTTTCTCAATAAGCTAATTAGCTCAATTGGAGCATTTCTAGCAAGTTTGGTTGAAATTGGAAATTTACATTTTTCACTTTTGTCAGACAATTGCAATATTCTCACAATAAGCTAATTAGCTCAATTGGAGCATTTCTAGCATGTTTGGTTGAAATTGGAAATTTACATTTTTCACTTTTGTCAGACAGTTGCAATATTCTCTCAATAAGCTAATTAGCTCATTTGGAGCATTTCTAGCATTTTTGGTTGAAATTAGAAATTTACATTTTTCAGTGTTGTCAGACGTTTGTAATATTCTCACAATAAGCTAATTAGCTCAATTGGAGCATTTCTAGCATGTTTGGTTGAAATTGGAAAGTTACATTTTTCAGTTTTGTCAGACGTTTGTAAAATTCTTACAGTAGGCTTATTTGCGCATTTTGAGCATTTCTAGCATGTTTGGTTGAAATTGGAAATTTACATTTTTCACTTTTGTCAGACAATTGCAATATTCTCACAATAAGCTAATTAACTCAATTGGAGCATTTCTAGCATGTTTGGTTGAAATTGGAAATTTACATTTTTCACTTTTGTCAGACGTTTGTAATATTCTCACAATAAGCTAATTAGCTCAATTGGAGCATTTCTAGCATGTTTGGTTGAAATTGGAAATTTACATTTTTCAGTTTTGTCAGACGTTTGTAAAATTCTTGCAGTAGGCTTATTTGCGCAATTTGAGCATTTCTAGCATGTTTGGTTGAAATTGGAAATTTACATTTTTCACTTTTGTCAGACCATTGCAATATTCTCACAATAAGCTAATTAGCTCAATTGGAGCATTTCTAGCATGTTTGGTTGAAATTGGAAATTTACATTATTCAGTGTTGTCAGACGTTTGTAATATTCTCACAATAAGCCAATTAGCTCAATTTGAGCATTTCTAGCATGTTTGGTTGAAATTGGAAATTTACATTTTTCAGTTTTGTCAGACGTTTGTAAAATTCTTGCAGTAGGCTTATTTGCGCAATTTGAGCATTTCTAGCATGTTGGGTTGAAATTGGAAATTTACATTTTTCACTTTTGTCAGACCATTGCAATATTCTCACAATACGCTAATTAGCTCAATTGGAGCATTTCTAGCATGTTTGGTTGAAATTGGAAATTTACATTTTTCAATTTTGTCAGACAATTGCAATATTCTCACAATAAGCTAATTAGCTCAATTGGAGCATTTCTAGCATGTTTGGTTGAAATTGGAAATTTACATTTTTCAATTTTGTTAGACGTTTGTAATATTCTCACAATAAGCTAATTAGCTCAATTTGAGCATTTCTAGCATGTTTGGTTGAAATTGGAAATTTACATTTTTCAGTTTTGTCAGATAATTGCAATATTCTCTCAATAAGCTAATTAGCTCAATTGGAGCATTTCTAGCATGTTTGGTTGAAATTGGAAATTTACATTTTTCAGTTTTGTCAGACGTTTGTAGTATTCTCACAATAAGCTAATTAGCTCAATTGGAGCATTTCTAGCATGTTTGGTTGAAATTGGAAATTTACATTTTTCACTTTTGTCAGACAATTGCAATATTCTCACAATAAGCTAATTAGCTCAATTGGAGTATTTCTAGCATGTTTGGTTGAAATTGGAAATTTACATTTTTCACTTTTGTCAGACGTTTGTAATATTCTCACAATAAGCTAATTAGCTCAATTGGAGCATTTCTAGCACGTTTGGTTGAAATTGGAAATTTACCTTTTTCACTTTTGTCAAACAATTGCAATATTCTCTCAATAAGCTAATTAGCTCAATTGAAGCATTTCTACCATGTTTGGTTGAAATTGAAAATTTACATTTTTCACTTTTGTCAGACGTTTGTAATATTCTCACAATAAGCTAATTAGCTCAATTTGAGCATTTCTAGCACGTTTGGTTGAAATTGGAAATTTACATTTTTCACTTTTGTCAAACAATTGCAATATTCTCTCAATAAGCTAATTAGCTCAATTGGAGCATTTCTAGCATGTTTGGTTGAAATTGGAAATTTACATTTTTCACTTTTTTCAGACGTTTGTAATATTCTCACAATAAGCTAATTAGCTCAATTGGAGCATTTCTAGCATGTTTGGTTGAAATTGGAATTTTACATTTTTCAGTTTTGTCAGACATTTGCAATATTCTCTCAATAAGCTAGTTAGCTCAATTGGAGCATTTCTAGCATGTTTGGTTGAAATTGGAAATTCGCATTTTTCAGTTTTTTCAGACGTTTGTAATATTCTCACAATAAGCTAATTAGCTCAATTAGAGCATTTCTAGCATGTTTGGTTGAAATTGGAAATTTACATTTTTCAGTGTTGTCAGACTTTTGTAATATTCTCACAATAAGCTAATTAGCTCAATTGTAGCATTTCTAGCATGTTTGGTTGAAATTGGAAATTTACATTTTTCAGTTTTGTCAGACGTTTGTAATATTCTCACAATAAGCTAATTAGCTCAATTGGAGCATTTCTAGCATGTTTGGTTGAAATTGGAAATTTACATTTTTCACTTTTGTCAGACAATTGCAATATTCTCACAATAAGCCAATTAGCTCAATTGGAGCATTTCTAGCATGTTTGGTTAAAATTGGAAATTTACATTTTTCAATTTTGTTAGACGTTTGTAATATTCTAACAATAAGCTAATTAGCTCAATTGGAGCATTTCTAGCATGTTTGGTTGAAATTGGAAATTTACATTTTTCAGTTTTGTCAGACAATTGCAATATTTTCTCAGTAAGCTAATTAGCTCAATTGGAGCATTTCTAGCATGTTTGGTTGAAATTGGAAATTTACATTTTTCACTTTTGTCAGACAATTGCAATATTCTCACAATAAGCTAATTAGCTCAATTGGAGCATTTCTAGCATGTTTGGTTGAAATTGGAAGTTTACATTTTTCACTTTTGTCAGACAATTGCAATATTCTCTCAATAAGCTAATTAGCTCATTTGGAGCATTTCTAGTATTTTTGGTTGAAATTAGAAATTTACATTTTTCAGTGTTGTCAGACGTTTGTAATATTCTCACAATAAGCTAATTAGCTCAATTGGAGCATTTCTAGCATGTTTGGTTGAAATTGGAAAGTTACATTTTTCAGTTTTGTCAGACGTTTGTAAAATTCTTACAGTAGGCTTATTTGCGCATTTTGAGCATTTCTAGCATGTTTGGTTGAAATTGGAAATTTACATTTTTCACTTTTGTCAGACAATTGCAATATTCTCACAATAAGCTAATTAGCTCAATTGGAGCATTTCTAGCATGTTTGGTTGAAATTGGAAATTTACATTTTTCACTTTTGTCAGACGTTTGTAATATTCTCACAATAAGCTAATTAGCTCAATTAGAGCATTTCTAGCATGTTTGGTTGAAATTGGAAATTTACATTTTTCAGTTTTGTCAGACGTTTGTAAAATTCTTGCAGTAGGCTTATTTGCGCAATTTGAGCATTTCTAGCATGTTTGGTTGAAATTGGAAATTTACATTTTTCACTTTTGTCAGACCATTGCAATATTCTCACAATAAGCTAATTAGCTCAATTGGAGCATTTCTAGCATGTTTGGTTGAAATTGGAAATTTACATTTTTCAGTGTTGTCAGACGTTTGTAATATTCTCACAATAAGCCAATTAGCTCAATTTGAGCATTTCTAGCATGTTTGGTTGAAATTGGAAATTTACATTTTTCAGTTTTGTCAGACGTTTGTAAAATTCTTGCAGTAGGCTTATTTGCGCAATTTGAGCATTTCTAGCATGTTTGGTTGAAATTGGAAATTTACATTTTTCACTTTTGTCAGACCATTGCAATATTCTCACAATACGCTAATTAGCTCAATTGGAGCATATCTAGCATGTTTGGTTGAAATTGGAAATTTACATTTTTCACTTTTGTCAGACGTTTGTAATATTCTCACAATAAGCTAATTAGCTCAATTGGAGCATTTCTAGCACGTTTGGTTGAAATTGGAAATTTACCTTTTTCACTTTTGTCAAACAATTGCAATATTCTCTCAATAAGCTAATTAGCTCAATTGAAGCATTTCTACCATGTTTGGTTGAAATTGAAAATTTACATTTTTCACTTTTGTCAGACGTTTGTAATATTCTCACAATAAGCTAATTAGCTCAATTTGAGCATTTCTAGCACGTTTGGTTGAAATTGGAAATTTACATTTTTCACTTTTGTCAAACAATTGCAATATTCTCTCAATAAGCTAATTAGCTCAATTGGAGCATTTCTAGCATGTTTGGTTGAAATTGGAAATTTACATTTTTCACTTTTGTCAGACGTTTGTAATATTCTCACAATAAGCTAATTAGCTCAATTGGAGCATTTCTAGCATGTTTGGTTGAAATTGGAATTTTACATTTTTCAGTTTTGTTAGACGTTTGTAATATTCTCACAATAAGCTAATTAGCTCAATTTGAGCATTTCTAGCATGTTTGGTTGAAATTGGAAATTTACATTTTTCAGTTTTGTCAGATAATTGCAATATTCTCTCAATAAGCTAATTAGCTCAATTGGAGCATTTCTAGCATGTTTGGTTGAAATTGGAAATTTACATTTTTCAGTTTTGTCAGACGTTTGTAGTATTCTCACAATAAGCTAATTAGCTCAATTGGAGCATTTCTAGCATGTTTGGTTGAAATTGGAAATTTACATTTTTCACTTTTGTCAGACAATTGCAATATTCTCACAATAAGCTAATTAGCTCAATTGGAGTATTTCTAGCATGTTTGGTTGAAATTGGAAATTTACATTTTTCACTTTTGTCAGACGTTTGTAATATTCTCACAATAAGCTAATTAGCTCAATTGGAGCATTTCTAGCACGTTTGGTTGAAATTGGAAATTTACCTTTTTCACTTTTGTCAAACAATTGCAATATTCTCTCAATAAGCTAATTAGCTCAATTGAAGCATTTCTACCATGTTTGGTTGAAATTGAAAATTTACATTTTTCACTTTTGTCAGACGTTTGTAATATTCTCACAATAAGCTAATTAGCTCAATTTGAGCATTTCTAGCACGTTTGTTGAAATTGGAATTTTACATTTTTCAGTTTTGTCAGACAATTGCAATATTCTCTCAATAAGCTAGTTAGCTCAATTGGAGCATTTCTAGCATGTTTGGTTGAAATTGGAAATTTGCATTTTTCAGTTTTTTCAGACGTTTGTAATATTCTCACAATAAGCTAATTAGCTCAATTGGAGCATTTCTAGCATGTTTGGTTGAAATTGGAAATTTACATTTTTCAGTTTTGTCAGACGTTTGTAATATTCTCACAATAAGCTAATTAGCTCAATTGGAGCATTTCTAGCATGTTTGGTTGAAATTGGAAATTTACATTTTTCACTTTTGTCAGACAATTGCAATATTCTCACAATAAGCCAATTAGCTCAATTGAAGCATTTCTAGCATGTTTGGTTAAAATTGGAAATTTACATTTTTCAATTTTGTTAGACGTTTGTAATATTCTAACAATAAGCTAATTAGCTCAATTGGAGCATTTCTAGCATGTTTGGTTGAAATTGGAAATTTACATTTTTCAGTTTTGTCAGACAATTGCAATATTTTCTCAGTAAGCTAATTAGCCAATTGGAGCATTTCTAGCATGTTTGGTTGAAATTGGAAATTTACATTTTTCACTTTTGTCAGACAATTGCAATATTCTCACAATAAGCTAATTAGCTCAATTGGAGCATTTCTAGCATGTTTGGTTGAAATTGGAAGTTTACATTTTTCACTTTTGTCAGACAATTGCATTATTCTCTCAATAAGCTAATTAGCTCATTTGGAGCATTTCTAGTATTTTTGGTTGAAATTAGAAATTTACATTTTTCAGTGTTGTCAGACGTTTGTAATATTCTCAAAATAAGCTAATTAGCTCAATTGGAGCATTTCTAGCATGTTTGGTTGAAATTGGAAAGTTACATTTTTCAGTTTTGTCAGACGTTTGTAAAATTCTTACAGTAGGCTTATTTGCGCATTTTGAGCATTTCTAGCATGTTTGGTTGAAATTGGAAATTTACATTTTTCACTTTTGTCAGACAATTGCAATATTCTCACAATAAGCTAATTAGCTCAATTGGAGCATTTCTAGCATGTTTGGTTGAAATTGGAAATTTACATTTTTCACTTTTGTCAGACGTTTGTAATATTCTCACAATAAGCTAATTAGCTCAATTAGAGCATTTCTAGCATGTTTGGTTGAAATTGGAAATTTACATTTTTCAGTTTTGTCAGACGTTTGTAAAATTCTTGCAGTAGGCTTATTTGCGCAATTTGAGCATTTCTAGCATGTTTGGTTGAAATTGGAAATTTACATTTTTCACTTTTGTCAGACCATTGCAATATTCTCACAATAAGCTAATTAGCTCAATTGGAGCATTTCTAGCATGTTTGGTTGAAATTGGAAATTTACATTTTTCAGTGTTGTCAGACGTTTGTAATATTCTCTCAATAAGCCAATTAGCTCAATTTGAGCATTTCTAGCATGTTTGGTTGAAATTGGAAATTTACATTTTTCAGTTTTGTCAGACGTTTGTAAAATTCTTGCAGTAGGCTTATTTGCGCAATTTGAGCATTTCTAGCATGTTTGGTTGAAATTGGAAATTTACATTTTTCACTTTTGTCAGACCATTGCAATATTCTCACAATACGCTAATTAGCTCAATTGGAGCATATCTAGCATGTTTGGTTGAGATTGGAAATTTACATTTTTCACTTTTGTCAGACGTTTGTAATATTCTCACAATAAGCTAATTAGCTCAATTGGAGCATTTCTAGCACGTTTGGTTGAAATTGGAAATTTACCTTTTTCACTTTTGTCAAACAATTGCAATATTCTCTCAATAAGCTAATTTGCTCAATTGAAGCATTTCTACCATGTTTGGTTGAAATTGAAAATTTACATTTTTCACTTTTGTCAGACGTTTGTAATATTCTCACAATAAGCTAATTAGCTCAATTTGAGCATTTCTAGCACGTTTGGTTGAAATTGGAAATTTACATTTTTCACTTTTGTCAAACAATTGCAATATTCTCTCAATAAGCTAATTAGCTCAATTGGAGCATTTCTAGCATGTTTGGTTGAAATTGGAAATTTACATTTTTCACTTTTGTCAGACGTTTGTAATATTCTCACAATAAGCTAATTAGCTCAATTGGAGCATTTCTAGCATGTTTGGTTGAAATTGGAATTTTACATTTTTCAGTTTTGTCAGACAATTGCAATATTCTCTCAATAAGCTAGTTAGCTCAATTGGAGCATTTCTAGCATGTTTGGTTGAAATTGGAAATTTACATTTTTCAGTTTTTTCAGACGTTTGTAATATTCTCACAATAAGCTAATTAGCTCAATTAGAGCATTTCTAGCATGTTTGGTTGAAATTGGAAATTTACATTTTTCAGTGTTGTCAGACTTTTGTAATATTCTCACAATAAGCTAATTAGCTCAATTGTAGCATTTCTAGCATGTTTGGTTGAAATTGGAAATTTACATTTTTCAGTTTTGTCAGACGTTTGTAAAATTCTTACAGTAGGCTTATTTGCGCAATTTGAGCATTTCTAGCATGTTTGGTTGAAATTGGAAATTTACATTTTTCACTTTTGTCAGACAATTGCAATATTCTCACAATAAGCTAATTAGCTCAATTGGAGCATTTCTAGCATGTTTGGTTGAAATTGGAAATTTACATTTTTCACTTTTGTCAGACAATTGCAATATTCTCACAATAAGCTAATTAGCTCAATTGGAGCATTTCTAGCACGTTTGGTTGAAATTGGAAATTTACCTTTTTCACTTTTGTCAGACGTTTGTAATATTCTCACAATACGCTAATTAGCTCAATTGGAGCATTTCTAGCATGTTTGGTTGAAATTGGAAATTTACATTTTTCACTTTTGTCAGACAATTGCAATATTCTCACAATAAGCTAATTAGCTCAATTGGAGCAATTCTAGCATGTTTGGTTGAAATTGGAAATTTACATTTTTCACTTTTGTCAGACGTTTGTAATATTCTCACAATAAGCTAATTAGCTCAATTGGAGCATTTCTAGCATGTTTGGTTGAAATTGGAAATTTACATTTTTCACTTTTGTCAGACAATTGCAATATTCTCACAATAAGCTAATTAGCTCAATTGGAGCATTTCTAGCATGTTTGGTTGAAATTGGAAATTTACATTTTTCAGTGTTGTCAGACGTTTGTAATATTCTCACAATAAGCTAATTTGCTCAATTGGATCATTTCTAGCATGTTTGGTTTAAATTGGAAATTTACATTTTTCACTTTTGTCAGACAATTGCAATATTCTCACAATAAGCTAATTAGCTCAATTGGAGCATTTCTAGCACGTTTGGTTGAAATTGGAAATTTACCTTTTTCACTTTTGTCAGACAATTGCAATATTCTCACAATAAGCTAATTAGCTCAATTGGAGCATTTCTAGCATGTTTGGTTGAAATTTGAAATTTACATTTTTCAGTTTTGTCAGACGTTTGTAATATTCTCACAATAAGCTAATTAGCTCAATTGGAGCATTTCTAGCATGTTTGGTTGAAATTGGAAATTTACATTTTTCACTTTTGTCAGACAATTGCAATATTCTCACAATAAGCTAATTAGCTCAATTGGAGCATTTCTAGAATGTTTGGTTGAAATTTGAAATTTACATTTTTCAGTTTTGTCAGACGTTTGTAAAATTCTTGCAGTAGGCTTATTTGCGCAATTTGAGCATTTCTAGCATGTTTGGTTGAAATTGGAAATTTACCTTTTTCACTTTTGTCAAACAATTGCAATATTCTCTCAATAAGCTAATTAGCTCAATTGAAGCATTTCTACCATGTTTGGTTGAAATTGAAAATTTACATTTTTCACTTTTGTCAGACGTTTGTAATATTCTCACAATAAGCTAATTAGCTCAATTTGAGCATTTCTAGCACGTTTGGTTGAAATTGGAAATTGACATTTTTCACTTTTGTCAAACAATTGCAATATTCTCTCAATAAGCTAATTAGCTCAATTGGAGCATTTCTAGCATGTTTGGTTGAAATTGGAAATTTACATTTTTCACTTTTGTCAGACGTTTGTAATATTCTCACAATAAGCTAATTAGCTCAATTGGAGCATTTCTAGCATGTTTGGTTGAAATTGGAATTTTACATTTTTCAGTTTTGTCAGACAATTGCAATATTCTCTCAATAAGCTAGTTAGCTCAATTGGAGCATTTCTAGCATGTTTGGTTGAAATTGGAAATTTACATTTTTCAGTTTTTTCAGACGTTTGTAATATTCTCACAATAAGCTAATTAGCTCAATTAGAGCATTTCTAGCATGTTTGGTTGAAATTGGAAATTTACATTTTTCAGTGTTGTCAGACTTTTGTAATATTCTCACAATAAGCTAATTAGCTCAATTGTAGCATTTCTAGCATGTTTGGTTGAAATTGGAAATTTACATTTTTCAGTTTTGTCAGATGTTTGTAATATTCTCACAATAAGCTAATTAGCTCAATTGGAGCATTTCTAGCATGTTTGGTTGAAATTGGAAATTTACATTTTTCACTTTTGTCAGACAATTGCAATATTCTCACAATAAGCCAATTAGCTCAATTGGAGCATTTCTAGCATGTTTGGTTGAAATTGGAAATTTACATTTTTCAATTTTGTTAGACGTTTGTAATATTCTAACAATAAGCTAATTAGCTCAATTGGAGCATTTCTAGCATGTTTGGTTGAAATTGGAAATTTACATTTTTCAGTTTTGTCAGACAATTGCAATATTTTCTCAATAAGCTAATTAGCTCAATTGGAGCATTTCTAGCAAGTTTGGTTGAAATTGGAAATTTACATTTTTCACTTTTGTCAGACAATTGCAATATTCTCACAATAAGCTAATTAGCTCAATTGGAGCATTTCTAGCATGTTTGGTTGAAATTAGAAATTTACATTTTTCACTTTTGTCAGACAATTGCAATATTCTCTCAATAAGCTAATTAGCTCATTTGGAGCATTTCTAGCATTTTTGGTTGAAATTAGAAATTTACATTTTTCAGTGTTGTCAGACGTTTGTAATATTCTCACAATAAGCTAATTAGCTCAATTGGAGCATTTCTAGCATGTTTGGTTGAAATTGGAAAGTTACATTTTTCAGTTTTGTCAGACGTTTGTAAAATTCTTACAGTAGGCTTATTTGCGCATTTTGAGCATTTCTAGCATGTTTGGTTGAAATTGGAAATTTACATTTTTCACTTTTGTCAGACAATTGCAATATTCTCACAATAAGCTAATTAACTCAATTGGAGCATTTCTAGCATGTTTGGTTGAAATTGGAAATTTACATTTTTCACTTTTGTCAGACGTTTGTAATATTCTCACAATAAGCTAATTAGCTCAATTGGAGCATTTCTAGCATGTTTGGTTGAAATTGGAAATTTACATTTTTCAGTTTTGTCAGACGTTTGTAAAATTCTTGCAGTAGGCTTATTTGCGCAATTTGAGCATTTCTAGCATGTTTGGTTGAAATTGGAAATTTACATTTTTCACTTTTGTCAGACCATTGCAATATTCTCACAATAAGCTAATTAGCTCAATTGGAGCATTTCTAGCATGTTTGGTTGAAATTGGAAATTTACATTATTCAGTGTTGTCAGACGTTTGTAATATTCTCACAATAAGCCAATTAGCTCAATTTGAGCATTTCTAGCATGTTTGGTTGAAATTGGAAATTTACATTTTTCAGTTTTGTCAGACGTTTGTAAAATTCTTGCAGTAGGCTTATTTGCGCAATTTGAGCATTTCTAGCATGTTGGGTTGAAATTGGAAATTTACATTTTTCACTTTTGTCAGACCATTGCAATATTCTCACAATACGCTAATTAGCTCAATTGGAGCATTTCTAGCATGTTTGGTTGAAATTGGAAATTTACATTTTTCAATTTTGTCAGACAATTGCAATATTCTCACAATAAGCTAATTAGCTCAATTGGAGCATTTCTAGCATGTTTGGTTGAAATTGGAAATTTACATTTTTCAATTTTGTTAGACGTTTGTAATATTCTCACAATAAGCTAATTAGCTCAATTTGAGCATTTCTAGCATGTTTGGTTGAAATTGGAAATTTACATTTTTCAGTTTTGTCAGATAATTGCAATATTCTCTCAATAAGCTAATTAGCTCAATTGGAGCATTTCTAGCATGTTTGGTTGAAATTGGAAATTTACATTTTTCAGTTTTGTCAGACGTTTGTAGTATTCTCACAATAAGCTAATTAGCTCAATTGGAGCATTTCTAGCATGTTTGGTTGAAATTGGAAATTTACATTTTTCACTTTTGTCAGACAATTGCAATATTCTCACAATAAGCTAATTAGCTCAATTGGAGTATTTCTAGCATGTTTGGTTGAAATTGGAAATTTACATTTTTCACTTTTGTCAGACGTTTGTAATATTCTCACAATAAGCTAATTAGCTCAATTGGAGCATTTCTAGCACGTTTGGTTGAAATTGGAAATTTACCTTTTTCACTTTTGTCAAACAATTGCAATATTCTCTCAATAAGCTAATTAGCTCAATTGAAGCATTTCTACCATGTTTGGTTGAAATTGAAAATTTACATTTTTCACTTTTGTCAGACGTTTGTAATATTCTCACAATAAGCTAATTAGCTCAATTTGAGCATTTCTAGCACGTTTGGTTGAAATTGGAAATTTACATTTTTCACTTTTGTCAAACAATTGCAATATTCTCTCAATAAGCTAATTAGCTCAATTGGAGCATTTCTAGCATGTTTGGTTGAAATTGGAAATTTACATTTTTCACTTTTTTCAGACGTTTGTAATATTCTCACAATAAGCTAATTAGCTCAATTGGAGCATTTCTAGCATGTTTGGTTGAAATTGGAATTTTACATTTTTCAGTTTTGTCAGACATTTGCAATATTCTCTCAATAAGCTAGTTAGCTCAATTGGAGCATTTCTAGCATGTTTGGTTGAAATTGGAAATTCGCATTTTTCAGTTTTTTCAGACGTTTGTAATATTCTCACAATAAGCTAATTAGCTCAATTAGAGCATTTCTAGCATGTTTGGTTGAAATTGGAAATTTACATTTTTCAGTGTTGTCAGACTTTTGTAATATTCTCACAATAAGCTAATTAGCTCAATTGTAGCATTTCTAGCATGTTTGGTTGAAATTGGAAATTTACATTTTTCAGTTTTGTCAGACGTTTGTAATATTCTCACAATAAGCTAATTAGCTCAATTGGAGCATTTCTAGCATGTTTGGTTGAAATTGGAAATTTACATTTTTCACTTTTGTCAGACAATTGCAATATTCTCACAATAAGCCAATTAGCTCAATTGGAGCATTTCTAGCATGTTTGGTTAAAATTGGAAATTTACATTTTTCAATTTTGTTAGACGTTTGTAATATTCTAACAATAAGCTAATTAGCTCAATTGGAGCATTTCTAGCATGTTTGGTTGAAATTGGAAATTTACATTTTTCAGTTTTGTCAGACAATTGCAATATTTTCTCAGTAAGCTAATTAGCTCAATTGGAGCATTTCTAGCATGTTTGGTTGAAATTGGAAATTTACATTTTTCACTTTTGTCAGACAATTGCAATATTCTCACAATAAGCTAATTAGCTCAATTGGAGCATTTCTAGCATGTTTGGTTGAAATTGGAAGTTTACATTTTTCACTTTTGTCAGACAATTGCAATATTCTCTCAATAAGCTAATTAGATCATTTGGAGCATTTCTAGTATTTTTGGTTGAAATTAGAAATTTACATTTTTCAGTGTTGTCAGACGTTTGTAATATTCTCACAATAAGCTAATTAGCTCAATTGGAGCATTTCTAGCATGTTTGGTTGAAATTGGAAAGTTACATTTTTCAGTTTTGTCAGACGTTTGTAAAATTCTTACAGTAGGCTTATTTGCGCATTTTGAGCATTTCTAGCATGTTTGGTTGAAATTGGAAATTTACATTTTTCACTTTTGTCAGACAATTGCAATATTCTCACAATAAGCTAATTAGCTCAATTGGAGCATTTCTAGCATGTTTGGTTGAAATTGGAAATTTACATTTTTCACTTTTGTCAGACGTTTGTAATATTCTCACAATAAGCTAATTAGCTCAATTAGAGCATTTCTAGCATGTTTGGTTGAAATTGGAAATTTACATTTTTCAGTTTTGTCAGACGTTTGTAAAATTCTTGCAGTAGGCTTATTTGCGCAATTTGAGCATTTCTAGCATGTTTGGTTGAAATTGGAAATTTACATTTTTCACTTTTGTCAGACCATTGCAATATTCTCACAATAAGCTAATTAGCTCAATTGGAGCATTTCTAGCATGTTTGGTTGAAATTGGAAATTTACATTTTTCAGTGTTGTCAGACGTTTGTAATATTCTCACAATAAGCCAATTAGCTCAATTTGAGCATTTCTAGCATGTTTGGTTGAAATTGGAAATTTACATTTTTCAGTTTTGTCAGACGTTTGTAAAATTCTTGCAGTAGGCTTATTTGCGCAATTTGAGCATTTCTAGCATGTTTGGTTGAAATTGGAAATTTACATTTTTCACTTTTGTCAGACCATTGCAATATTCTCACAATACGCTAATTAGCTCAATTGGAGCATATCTAGCATGTTTGGTTGAAATTGGAAATTTACATTTTTCACTTTTGTCAGACGTTTGTAATATTCTCACAATAAGCTAATTAGCTCAATTGGAGCATTTCTAGCACGTTTGGTTGAAATTGGAAATTTACCTTTTTCACTTTTGTCAAACAATTGCAATATTCTCTCAATAAGCTAATTAGCTCAATTGAAGCATTTCTACCATGTTTGGTTGAAATTGAAAATTTACATTTTTCACTTTTGTCAGACGTTTGTAATATTCTCACAATAAGCTAATTAGCTCAATTTGAGCATTTCTAGCACGTTTGGTTGAAATTGGAAATTTACATTTTTCACTTTTGTCAAACAATTGCAATATTCTCTCAATAAGCTAATTAGCTCAATTGGAGCATTTCTAGCATGTTTGGTTGAAATTGGAAATTTACATTTTTCACTTTTGTCAGACGTTTGTAATATTCTCACAATAAGCTAATTAGCTCAATTGGAGCATTTCTAGCATGTTTGGTTGAAATTGGAATTTTACATTTTTCAGTTTTGTTAGACGTTTGTAATATTCTCACAATAAGCTAATTAGCTCAATTTGAGCATTTCTAGCATGTTTGGTTGAAATTGGAAATTTACATTTTTCAGTTTTGTCAGATAATTGCAATATTCTCTCAATAAGCTAATTAGCTCAATTGGAGCATTTCTAGCATGTTTGGTTGAAATTGGAAATTTACATTTTTCAGTTTTGTCAGACGTTTGTAGTATTCTCACAATAAGCTAATTAGCTCAATTGGAGCATTTCTAGCATGTTTGGTTGAAATTGGAAATTTACATTTTTCACTTTTGTCAGACAATTGCAATATTCTCACAATAAGCTAATTAGCTCAATTGGAGTATTTCTAGCATGTTTGGTTGAAATTGGAAATTTACATTTTTCACTTTTGTCAGACGTTTGTAATATTCTCACAATAAGCTAATTAGCTCAATTGGAGCATTTCTAGCACGTTTGGTTGAAATTGGAAATTTACCTTTTTCACTTTTGTCAAACAATTGCAATATTCTCTCAATAAGCTAATTAGCTCAATTGAAGCATTTCTACCATGTTTGGTTGAAATTGAAAATTTACATTTTTCACTTTTGTCAGACGTTTGTAATATTCTCACAATAAGCTAATTAGCTCAATTTGAGCATTTCTAGCACGTTTGTTGAAATTGGAATTTTACATTTTTCAGTTTTGTCAGACAATTGCAATATTCTCTCAATAAGCTAGTTAGCTCAATTGGAGCATTTCTAGCATGTTTGGTTGAAATTGGAAATTTGCATTTTTCAGTTTTTTCAGACGTTTGTAATATTCTCACAATAAGCTAATTAGCTCAATTAGAGCATTTCTAGCATGTTTGGTTGAAATTGGAAATTTACATTTTTCAGTGTTGTCAGACTTTTGTAATATTCTCACAATAAGCTAATTAGCTCAATTGTAGCATTTCTAGCATGTTTGGTTGAAATTGGAAATTTACATTTTTCAGTTTTGTCAGACGTTTGTAATATTCTCACAATAAGCTAATTAGCTCAATTGGAGCATTTCTAGCATGTTTGGTTGAAATTGGAAATTTACATTTTTCACTTTTGTCAGACAATTGCAATATTCTCACAATAAGCCAATTAGCTCAATTGAAGCATTTCTAGCATGTTTGGTTAAAATTGGAAATTTACATTTTTCAATTTTGTTAGACGTTTGTAATATTCTAACAATAAGCTAATTAGCTCAATTGGAGCATTTCTAGCATGTTTGGTTGAAATTGGAAATTTACATTTTTCAGTTTTGTCAGACAATTGCAATATTTTCTCAGTAAGCTAATTAGCCAATTGGAGCATTTCTAGCATGTTTGGTTGAAATTGGAAATTTACATTTTTCACTTTTGTCAGACAATTGCAATATTCTCACAATAAGCTAATTAGCTCAATTGGAGCATTTCTAGCATGTTTGGTTGAAATTGGAAGTTTACATTTTTCACTTTTGTCAGACAATTGCATTATTCTCTCAATAAGCTAATTAGCTCATTTGGAGCATTTCTAGTATTTTTGGTTGAAATTAGAAATTTACATTTTTCAGTGTTGTCAGACGTTTGTAATATTCTCAAAATAAGCTAATTAGCTCAATTGGAGCATTTCTAGCATGTTTGGTTGAAATTGGAAAGTTACATTTTTCAGTTTTGTCAGACGTTTGTAAAATTCTTACAGTAGGCTTATTTGCGCATTTTGAGCATTTCTAGCATGTTTGGTTGAAATTGGAAATTTACATTTTTCACTTTTGTCAGACAATTGCAATATTCTCACAATAAGCTAATTAGCTCAATTGGAGCATTTCTAGCATGTTTGGTTGAAATTGGAAATTTACATTTTTCAGTGTTGTCAGACGTTTGTAATATTCTCTCAATAAGCCAATTAGCTCAATTTGAGCATTTCTAGCATGTTTGGTTGAAATTGGAAATTTACATTTTTCAGTTTTGTCAGACGTTTGTAAAATTCTTGCAGTAGGCTTATTTGCGCAATTTGAGCATTTCTAGCATGTTTGGTTGAAATTGGAAATTTACATTTTTCACTTTTGTCAGACCATTGCAATATTCTCACAATACGCTAATTAGCTCAATTGGAGCATATCTAGCATGTTTGGTTGAGATTGGAAATTTACATTTTTCACTTTTGTCAGACGTTTGTAATATTCTCACAATAAGCTAATTAGCTCAATTGGAGCATTTCTAGCACGTTTGGTTGAAATTGGAAATTTACCTTTTTCACTTTTGTCAAACAATTGCAATATTCTCTCAATAAGCTAATTAGCTCAATTGAAGCATTTCTACCATGTTTGGTTGAAATTGAAAATTTACATTTTTCACTTTTGTCAGACGTTTGTAATATTCTCACAATAAGCTAATTAGCTCAATTTGAGCATTTCTAGCACGTTTGGTTGAAATTGGAAATTTACATTTTTCACTTTTGTCAAACAATTGCAATATTCTCTCAATAAGCTAATTAGCTCAATTGGAGCATTTCTAGCATGTTTGGTTGAAATTGGAAATTTACATTTTTCACTTTTGTCAGACGTTTGTAATATTCTCACAATAAGCTAATTAGCTCAATTGGAGCATTTCTAGCATGTTTGGTTGAAATTGGAATTTTACATTTTTCAGTTTTGTCAGACAATTGCAATATTCTCTCAATAAGCTAGTTAGCTCAATTGGAGCATTTCTAGCATGTTTGGTTGAAATTGGAAATTTACATTTTTCAGTTTTTTCAGACGTTTGTAATATTCTCACAATAAGCTAATTAGCTCAATTAGAGCATTTCTAGCATGTTTGGTTGAAATTGGAAATTTACATTTTTCAGTGTTGTCAGACTTTTGTAATATTCTCACAATAAGCTAATTAGCTCAATTGTAGCATTTCTAGCATGTTTGGTTGAAATTGGAAATTTACATTTTTCAGTTATGTCAGACGTTTGTAATATTCTCACAATAAGCTAATTAGCTCAATTGGAGCATTTCTAGCATGTTTGGTTGAAATTGGAAATTTACATTTTTCACTTTTGTCAGACAATTGCAATATTCTCACAATAAGCCAATTAGCTCAATTGGAGCATTTCTAGCACGTTTAGTTGAAATTGGAAATTTACATTTTTCAATTTTGTTAGACGTTTGTAATATTCTAACAATAAGCTAATTAGCTCAATTGGAGCATTTCTAGCATGTTTGGTTGAAATTGGAAATTTACATTTTTCAGTTTTGTCAGACAATTGCAATATTTTCTCAATAAGCTAATTAGCTCAATTGGAGCATTTCTAGCATGTTTGGTTGAAATTGGAAATTTACATTTTTCACTTTTGTCAGACAATTGCAATATTCTCACAATAAGCTAATTAGCTCAATTGGAGCATTTTTAGCATGTTTGGTTGAAATTGGAAGTTTACATTTTTCACTTTTGTCAGACAATTGCAATATTCTCTCAATAAGCTAATTAGCTCATTTGGAGCATTTCTAGCATTTTTGGTTGAAATTAGAAATTTACATTTTTCAGTGTTGTCAGACGTTTGTAATATTCTCACAATAAGCTAATTAGCTCAAATGGAGCATTTCTAGCATGTTTGGTTGAAATTGGAAAGTTACATTTTTCAGTTTTGTCAGACGTTTGTAAAATTCTTACAGTAGGTTTATTTGCGCATTTTGAGCATTTCTAGCATGTTTGGTTGAAATTGGAAATTTACATTTTTCACTTTTGTCAGACAATTGCAATATTCTCACAATAAGCTAATTAGCTCAATTGGAGCATTTCTAGCATGTTTGGTTGAAATTGGAAATTTACATTTTTCACTTTTGTCAGACGTTTGTAATATTCTCACAATAAGCTAATTAGCTCAATTGGAGCATTTCTAGCATGTTTGGTTGAAATTGGAAATTTACATTTTTCAGTTTTGTCAGACGTTTGTAAATTTCTTGCAGTAGGCTTATTTGCGCAATTTGAGCATTTCTAGCATGTTTGGTTGAAATTGGAAATTTACATTTTTCACTTTTGTCAGACCATTGCAATATTCTCACAATAAGCTAATTAGCTCAATTGGAGCATTTCTAGCATGTTTGGTTGAAATTGGAAATTTACTTTATTCAGTGTTGTCAGACGTTTGTAATATTCTCACAATAAGCCAATTAGCTCAATTTGAGCATTTCTAGCATGTTTGGTTGAAATTGGAAATTTACATTTTTCAGTTTTGTCAGACGTTTGTAAAATTCTTGCAGTAGGCTTATTTGCGCAATTTGAGCATTTCTAGCATGTTGGGTTGAAATTGGAAATTTACATTTTTCACTTTTGTCAGACCATTGCAATATTCTCACAATAAGCTAATTAGCTCAATTTGAGCATTCCTAGCATGTTTGGTTGAAATTGGAAATTTACATTTTTCAGTTTTGTCAGATAATTGCAATATTCTCTCAATAAGCTAATTAGCTCAATTGGAGCATTTCTAGCATGTTTGGTTGAAATTGGAAATTTACATTTTTCAGTTTTGTCAGACGTTTGTAGTATTCTCACAATAAGCTAATTAGCTCAATTGGAGCATTTCTAGCATGTTTGGTTGAAATTGGAAATTTACATTTTTCACTTTTGTCAGACAATTGCAATATTCTCACAATAAGCTAATTAGCTCAATTGGAGTATTTCTAGCATGTTTGGTTGAAATTGGAAATTTACATTTTTCACTTTTGTCAGACGTTTGTAATATTCTCACAATAAGCTAATTAGCTCAATTGGAGCATTTCTAGCACGTTTGGTTGAAATTGGAAATTTACATTTTTCACTTTTGTCAAACAATTGCAATATTCTCTCAATAAGCTAATTAGCTCAATTGAAGCATTTCTACCATGTTTGGTTGAAATTGAAAATTTACATTTTTCACTTTTGTCAGACGTTTGTAATATTCTCACAATAAGCTAATTAGCTCAATTTGAGCATTTCTAGCACGTTTGGTTGAAATTGGAAATTTACATTTTTCACTTTTGTCAAACAATTGCAATATTCTCTCAATAAGCTAATTAGCTCAATTGGAGCATTTCTAGCATGTTTGGTTGAAATTGGAAATTTACATTTTTCACTTTTGTCAGACGTTTGTAATATTCTCACAATAAGCTAATTAGCTCAATTGGAGCATTTCTAGCATGTTTGGTTGAGATTGGAAATTTACATTTTTCACTTTTGTCAGACAATTGCAATATTCTCTCAATAAGCTAGTTAGCTCAATTGGAGCATTTCTAGCATGTTTGGTTGAAATTGGAAATTTGCATTTTTCAGTTTTTTCAGACGTTTGTAATATTCTCACAATAAGCTAATTAGCTCAATTAGAGCATTTCTAGCATGTTTGGTTGAAATTGGAAATTTACATTTTTCAGTGTTGTCAGACTTTTGTAATATTCTCACAATAAGCTAATTAGCTCAATTGTAGCATTTCTAGCATGTTTGGTTGAAATTGGAAATTTACATTTTTCAGTTTTGTCAGACGTTTGTAATATTCTCACAATAAGCTAATTAGCTCAATTGGAGCATTTCTAGCATGTTTGGTTGAAATTGGAAAGTTACATTTTTCAGTTTTGTCAGACGTTTCTAAAATTCTTACAGTAGGCTTATTTGCGCATTTTGAGCATTTCTAGCATGTTTGGTTGAAATTGGAAATTTACATTTTTCACTTTTGTCAGACAATTGCAATATTCTCACAATAAGCCAATTAGCTCAATTGGAGCATTTTTAGCATGTTTGGTTGAAATTGGAAATTTACATTTTTCAATTTTGTTTGACGTTTGTAATATTCTAACAATAAGCTAATTAGCTCAATTGGAGCATTTCTAGCATGTTTGGTTGAAATTGGAAATTTACATTTTTCAGTTTTGTCAGACAATTGCAATATTTTCTCAATAAGCTAATTAGCTCAATTGGAGCATTTCTAGCATGTTTGGTTGAAATTGGAAATTTACATTTTTCACTTTTGTCAGACAATTGCAATATTCTCACAATAAGCTAATTAGCTCAATTGGAGCATTTCTAGCATGTTTGGTTGAAATTGGAAGTTTACATTTTTCACTTTTGTCAGACAATTGCAATATTCTCTCAATAAGCTAATTAGCTCATTTGGAGCATTTCTAGCATTTTTGGTTGAAATTAGAAATTTACATTTTTCAGTGTTGTCAGACGTTTGTAATATTCTCACAATAAGCTAATTAGCTCAATTGGAGCATTTCTAGCATGTTTGGTTGAAATTGGAAAGTTACATTTTTCAGTTTTGTCAGACGTTTCTAAAATTCTTACAGTAGGCTTATTTGCGCATTTTGAGCATTTCTAGCATGTTTGGTTGAAATTGGAAATTTACATTTTTCAGTTTTGTCAGACGTTTGTAATATTCTCACAATAAGCTAATTAGCTCAATTGGAGCATTTCTAGCATGTTTGGTTGAAATTGGAAATTTACATTTTTCACTTTTGTCAGACAATTGCAATATTCTCACAATAAGCCAATTAGCTCAATTGGAGCATTTTTAGCATGTTTGGTTGAAATTGGAAATTTACATTTTTCAATTTTGTTTGACGTTTGTAATATTCTAACAATAAGCTAATTAGCTCAATTGGAGCATTTCTAGCATGTTTGGTTGAAATTGGAAATTTACATTTTTCAGTTTTGTCAGACAATTGCAATATTTTCTCAATAAGCTAATTAGCTCAATTGGAGCATTTCTAGCATGTTTGGTTGAAATTGGAAATTTACATTTTTCACTTTTGTCAGACAATTGCAATATTCTCACAATAAGCTAATTAGCTCAATTGGAGCATTTCTAGCATGTTTGGTTGAAATTGGAAGTTTACATTTTTCACTTTTGTCAGACAATTGCAATATTCTCTCAATAAGCTAATTAGCTCATTTGGAGCATTTCTAGCATTTTTGGTTGAAATTAGAAATTTACATTTTTCAGTGTTGTCAGACGTTTGTAATATTCTCACAATAAGCTAATTAGCTCAATTGGAGCATTTCTAGCATGTTTGGTTGAAATTGGAAAGTTACATTTTTCAGTTTTGTCAGACGTTTGTAAAATTCTTACAGTAGGCTTATTTGCGCATTTTGAGCATTTCTAGCATGTTTGGTTGAAATTGGAAATTTACATTTTTCACTTTTGTCAGACAATTGCAATATTCTCACAATAAGCTAATTAGCTCAATTGGAGCATTTCTAGCATGTTTGGTTGAAATTGGAAATTTACATTTTTCACTTTTGTCAGACGTTTGTAATATTCTCACAATAAGCTAATTAGCTCAATTGGAGCATTTCTAGCATGTTTGGTTGAAATTGGAAATTTACATTTTTCAGTTTTGTCAGACGTTTGTAAAATTCTTGCAGTAGGCTTATTTGCGCAATTTGAGCATTTCTAGCATGTTTGGTTGAAATTGGAAATTTACATTTTTCAGTTTTGTCAGACGTTTGTAAAATTCTTGCAGTAGGCTTATTTGCGCAATTTGAGCATTTCTAGCATGTTTGGTTGAAATTTGAAATTTACATTTTTCACTTTTGTCAGACCATTGCAATATTCTCACAATACGCTAATTAGCTCAATTGGAGCATTTATAGCATGTTTGGTTGAAATTGGAAATTTACATTTTTCAATTTTGTCAGACAATTGCAATATTCTCACAATAAGCTAATTAGCTCAATTGGAGCATTTCTAGCATGTTTGGTTGAAATTGGAAATTTACATTTTTCAGTTTTGTCAGACGTTTGTAGTATTCTCACAATAAGCTAATTAGCTCAATTGGAGCATTTCTAGCATGTTTGGTTGAAATTGGAAATTTACATTTTTCACTTTTGTCAGACAATTGCAATATTCTCACAATAAGCTAATTAGCTCAATTGGAGTATTTCTAGCATGTTTGGTTGAAATTGGAAGTTTACATTTTTCAGTTTTGTCAGACAATTGCAATATTATCTCAATAAGCTAATTAGCTCAATTGGAGCATTTCTAGCATGTTTGGTTGAAATTGGAAATTTACATTTTTCAGTTTTGTCAGACGTTTGTAGTATTCTCACAATAAGCTAATTAGCTCAATTGGAGCATTTCTAGCATGTTTGGTTGAAATTAGAAATTTACATTTTTCAGTTTTGTCAGACGTTTGTAATATTCTCACAATAAGCTAATTAGCTCAATTGGAGCATTTCTAGCATGTTTGGTTGAAATTGGAAATTTACATTTTTCAGTGTTGTCAGACGTTTGTAAAATTCTCACAATAAGCCAATTAGCTCAATTTGAGCATTTCTAGCATGTTTGGTTGAAATTGGAAATTTACATTTTTCACTTTTGTAAGACCATTGCAATATTCTCACAATAAGCTAATTAGCTCAATTGGAGCATTTCTAGCATGTTTGGTTGAAATTGGAAATTTACATTTTTCAGTTTTGTCAGACGTTTGTAAAATTCTTACAGTAGGCTTATTTGCGCAATTTGAGCATTTCTATCATGTTTGGTTGAAATTGGAAATTTACATTTTTCACTTTTGTCAGACCATTGCAATATTCTCACAATAAGCTAATTAGCTCAATTGGAGCATTTCTAGCATGTTTGGTTGAAATTGGAAATTTACATTTTTCAGTTTTGTCAGACGTTTGTAAAATTCTTACAGTAGGCTTTTTGCGCAATTTCAGCATTTCTAGCATGTTTGGTTGAAATTGGAAATTTACATTTTTCACTTTTGTCAGACAATTGCAATATTCTCACAATAAGCTAATTAGCTCAATTGGACCATTTCTAGCATGTTTGGTTGAAATTGGAAATTTACATTTTTCAGTTTTGTCAGACAATTGCAATATTCTCTCAATAAGCTAGTTAGCTCAATTGGAGCATTTCTAGCATGTTTGGTTGAAATTGGAAATTTACATTTTTCAGTTTTTTCAGACGTTTGTAATATTCTCACAATAAGCTAATTAGCTCAATTAGAGCATTTCTAGCATGTTTGGTTGAAATTGGAAATTTACATTTTTCAGTGTTGTCAGACTTTTGTAATATTCTCACAATAAGCTAATTAGCTCAATTGTAGCATTTCTAGCATGTTTGGTTGAAATTGGAAATTTACATTTTTCAGTTTTGTCAGACGTTTGTAATATTCTCACAATAAGCTAATTAGCTCAATTGGAGCATTTCTAGCATGTTTGGTTGAAATTGGAAATTTACATTTTTCAGTTTTGTCAGACGTTTGTAAAATTCTTGCAGTAGGCTTATTTGCGCAATTTGAGCATTTCTAGCATGTTTGGTTGAAATTGGAAATTTACATTTTTCACTTTTGTCAGACGTTTGTAATATTCTCACAATAAGCTAATTAGCTCAATTGGAGCATTTCTAGCATGTTTGGTTGAAATTGGAAATTTACATTTTTCAGTTTTGTCAGACGTTTGTAAAATTCTTGCAGTAGGCTTATTTGCGCAATTTGAGCATTTCTAGCATGTTTGGTTGAAATTGGAAATTTACATTTTTCACTTTTGTCAGACCATTGCAATATTCTCACAATAAGCTAATTAGCTCAATTGGAGCATTTCTAGCATGTTTGGTTGAAATTGGAAATTTACATTTTTCAGTGTTGTCAGACGTTTGTAATATTCTCACAATAAGCCAATTAGCTCAATTTGAGCATTTCTAGCATGTTTGGTTGAAATTGGAAATTTACATTTTTCAGTTTTGTCAGACGTTTGTAAAATTCTTGCAGTAGGCTTATTTGCGCAATTTGAGCATTTCTAGCATGTTTGGTTGAAATTGGAAATTTACATTTTTCACTTTTGTCAGACCATTGCAATATTCTCACAATACGCTAATTAGCTCAATTGGAGCATATCTAGCATGTTTGGTTGAAATTGGAAATTTACATTTTTCACTTTTGTCAGACGTTTGTAATATTCTCACAATAAGCTAATTAGCTCAATTGGAGCATTTCTAGCACGTTTGGTTGAAATTGGAAATTTACCTTTTTCACTTTTGTCAAACAATTGCAATATTCTCTCAATAAGCTAATTAGCTCAATTGAAGCATTTCTACCATGTTTGGTTGAAATTGAAAATTTACATTTTTCACTTTTGTCAGACGTTTGTAATATTCTCACAATAAGCTAATTAGCTCAATTGGAGCATTTCTAGCATGTTTGGTTGAAATTGGAAATTTACATTATTCAGTGTTGTCAGACGTTTGTAATATTCTCACAATAAGCCAATTAGCTCAATTTGAGCATTTCTAGCATGTTTGGTTGAAATTGGAAATTTACATTTTTCAGTTTTGTCAGACGTTTGTAAAATTCTTGCAGTAGGCTTATTTGCGCAATTTGAGCATTTCTAGCATGTTGGGTTGAAATTGGAAATTTACATTTTTCACTTTTGTCAGACCATTGCAATATTCTCACAATACGCTAATTAGCTCAATTGGAGCATTTCTAGCATGTTTGGTTGAAATTGGAAATTTACATTTTTCAATTTTGTCAGACAATTGCAATATTCTCACAATAAGCTAATTAGCTCAATTGGAGCATTTCTAGCATGTTTGGTTGAAATTGGAAATTTACATTTTTCAATTTTGTTAGACGTTTGTAAAATTCTTGCAGTAGGCTTATTTGCGCAATTTGAGCATTTCTAGCATGTTGGGTTGAAATTGGAAATTTACATTTTTCACTTTTGTCAGACCATTGCAATATTCTCACAATACGCTAATTAGCTCAATTGGAGCATTTCTAGCATGTTTGGTTGAAATTGGAAATTTACATTTTTCAGTTTTGTCAGACGTTTAGAGTATTCTCACAATAAGCTAATTAGCTCAATTGGAGCATTTCTAGCATGTTTGGTTGAAATTGGAAATTTACATTTTTCACTTTTGTCAGACAATTGCAATATTCTCACAATAAGCTAATTAGCTCAATTGGAGTATTTCTAGCATGTTTGGTTGAAATTGGAAATTTACATTTTTCACTTTTGTCAGACCATTGCAATATTCTCACAATACGCTAATTAGCTCAATTGGAGCATTTCTAGCATGTTTGGTTGAAATTGGAAATTTACATTTTTCAATTTTGTCAGACAATTGCAATATTCTCACAATAAGCTAATTAGCTCAATTGGAGCATTTCTAGCATGTTTGGTTGAAATTGGAAATTTACATTTTTCAATTTTGTTAGACGTTTGTAATATTCTCACAATAAGCTAATTAGCTCAATTTGAGCATTTCTAGCATGTTTGGTTGAAATTGGAAATTTACATTTTTCAGTTTTGTCAGATAATTGCAATATTCTCTCAATAAGCTAATTAGCTCAATTGGAGCATTTCTACCATGTTTGGTTGAAATTGAAAATTTACATTTTTCACTTTTGTCAGACGTTTGTAATATTCTCACAATAAGCTAATTAGCTCAATTTGAGCATTTCTAGCACGTTTGGTTGAAATTGGAAATTTACATTTTTCACTTTTGTCAAACAATTGCAATATTCTCTCAATAAGCTAATTAGCTCAATTGGAGCATTTCTAGCATGTTTGGTTGAAATTGGAAATTTACATTTTTCACTTTTGTCAGACGTTTGTAATATTCTCACAATAAGCTAATTAGCTCAATTGGAGCATTTCTAGCATGTTTGGTTGAAATTGGAATTTTACATTTTTCAGTTTTGTCAGACAATTGCAATATTCTCTCAATAAGCTAGTTAGCTCAATTGGAGCATTTCTAGCATGTTTGGTTGAAATTGGAAATTTGCATTTTTCAGTTTTTTCAGACGTTTGTAATATTCTCACAATAAGCTAATTAGCTCAATTAGAGCATTTCTAGCATGTTTGGTTGAAATTGGAAATTTACATTTTTCAGTGTTGTCAGACTTTTGTAATATTCTCACAATAAGCTAATTAGCTCAATTGTAGCATTTCTAGCATGTTTGGTTGAAATTGGAAATTTACATTTTTCAGTTTTGTCAGACGTTTGTAATATTCTCACAATAAGCTAATTAGCTCAATTGGAGCATTTCTAGCATGTTTGGTTGAAATTGGAAATTTACATTTTTCACTTTTGTCAGACAATTGCAATATTCTCACAATAAGCCAATTAGCTCAATTGGAGCATTTCTAGCATGTTTGGTTGAAATTGGAAATTTACATTTTTCAGTTTTGTCAGACAATTGCAATATTTTCTCAATAAGCTAATTAGCTCAATTGGAGCATTTCTAGCATGTTTGGTTGAAATTGGAAATTTACATTTTTCACTTTTGTCAGACAATTGCATTATTCTCACAATAAGCTAATTAGCTCAATTGGAGCATTTCTAGCATGTTTGGTTGAAATTGGAAGTTTACATTTTTCACTTTTGTCAGACAATTGCAATATTCTCTCAATAAGCTAATTAGCTCATTTGGAGCATTTCTAGCATTTTTGGTTGAAATTAGAAATTTACATTTTTCAGTGTTGTCAGACGTTTGTAATATTCTCACAATAAGCTAATTAGCTCAATTGGAGCATTTCTAGCATGTTTGGTTGAAATTGGAAAGTTACATTTTTTCAGTTTTGTCAGACGTTTGTAAAATTCTTACAGTAGGCTTATTTGCGCATTTTGAGCATTTCTAGCATGTTTGGTTGAAATTGGAAATTTACATTTTTCACTTTTGTCAGACAATTGCAATATTCTCACAATAAGCTAATTAGCTCAATTGGAGCATTTCTAGCATGTTTGGTTGAAATTGGAAATTTACATTTTTCACTTTTGTCAGACGTTTGTAATATTCTCACAATAAGCTAATTAGCTCAATTAGAGCATTTCTAGCATGTTTGGTTGAAATTGGAAATTTACATTTTTCAGTTTTGTCAGACGTTTGTAAAATTCTTGCAGTAGGCTTATTTGCGCAATTTGAGCATTTCTAGCATGTTTGGTTGAAATTGGAAATTTACATTTTTCACTTTTGTCAGACCATTGCAATATTCTCACAATAAGCTAATTAGCTCAATTGGAGCATTTCTAGCATGTTTGGTTGAAATTGGAAATTTACATTATTCAGTGTTGTCAGACGTTTGTAATATTCTCACAATAAGCCAATTAGCTCAATTTGAGCATTTCTAGCATGTTTGGTTGAAATTGGAAATTTACATTTTTCAGTTTTGTCAGACGTTTGTAAAATTCTTGCAGTAGGCTTATTTGCGCAATTTGAGCATTTCTAGCATGTTGGGTTGAAATTGGAAATTTACATTTTTCACTTTTGTCAGACCATTGCAATATTCTCACAATACGCTAATTAGCTCAATTGGAGCATTTCTAGCATGTTTGGTTGAAATTGGAAATTTACATTTTTCAATTTTGTCAGACAATTGCAATATTCTCACAATAAGCTAATTAGCTCAATTGGAGCATTTCTAGCATGTTTGGTTGAAATTGGAAATTTACATTTTTCAATTTTGTTAGACGTTTGTAATATTCTCACAATAAGCTAATTAGCTCAATTTGAGCATTTCTAGCATGTTTGGTTGAAATTGGAAATTTACATTTTTCAGTTTTGTCAGATAATTGCAATATTCTCTCAATAAGCTAATTAGCTCAATTGGAGCATTTCTAGCATGTTTGGTTGAAATTGGAAATTTACATTTTTCAGTTTTGTCAGACGTTTAGAGTATTCTCACAATAAGCTAATTAGCTCAATTGGAGCATTTCTAGCATGTTTGGTTGAAATTGGAAATTTACATTTTTCACTTTTGTCAGACAATTGCAATATTCTCACAATAAGCTAATTAGCTCAATTGGAGTATTTCTAGCATGTTTGGTTGAAATTGGAAATTTACATTTTTCACTTTTGTCAGACGTTTGTAATATTCTCACAATAAGCTAATTAGCTCAATTGGAGCATTTCTAGCACGTTTGGTTGAAATTGGAAATTTACCTTTTTCACTTTTGTCAAACAATTGCAATATTCTCTCAATAAGCTAATTAGCTCAATTGAAGCATTTCTACCATGTTTGGTTGAAATTGAAAATTTACATTTTTCACTTTTGTCAGACGTTTGTAATATTCTCACAATAAGCTAATTAGCTCAATTTGAGCATTTCTAGCACGTTTGGTTGAAATTGGAAATTTACATTTTTCACTTTTGTCAAACAATTGCAATATTCTCTCAATAAGCTAATTAGCTCAATTGGAGCATTTCTAGCATGTTTGGTTGAAATTGGAAATTTACATTTTTCACTTTTGTCAGACGTTTGTAATATTCTCACAATAAGCTAATTAGCTCAATTGGAGCATTTCTAGCATGTTTGGTTGAAATTGGAATTTTACATTTTTCAGTTTTGTCAGACAATTGCAATATTCTCTCAATAAGCTAGTTAGCTCAATTGGAGCATTTCTAGCATGTTTGGTTGAAATTGGAAATTTGCATTTTTCAGTTTTTTCAGACGTTTGTAATATTCTCACAATAAGCTAATTAGCTCAATTAGAGCATTTCTAGCATGTTTGGTTGAAATTGGAAATTTACATTTTTCAGTGTTGTCAGACTTTTGTAATATTCTCACAATAAGCTAATTAGCTCAATTGTAGCATTTCTAGCATGTTTGGTTGAAATTGGAAATTTACATTTTTCAGTTTTGTCAGACGTTTGTAATATTCTCACAATAAGCTAATTAGCTCAATTGGAGCATTTCTAGCATGTTTGGTTGAAATTGGAAATTTACATTTTTCACTTTTGTCAGACAATTGCAATATTCTCACAATAAGCCAATTAGCTCAATTGGAGCATTTCTAGCATGTTTGGTTGAAATTGGAAATTTACATTTTTCAGTTTTGTCAGACAATTGCAATATTTTCTCAATAAGCTAATTAGCTCAATTGGAGCATTTCTAGCATGTTTGGTTGAAATTGGAAATTTACATTTTTCACTTTTGTCAGACAATTGCATTATTCTCACAATAAGCTAATTAGCTCAATTGGAGCATTTCTAGCATGTTTGGTTGAAATTGGAAGTTTACATTTTTCACTTTTGTCAGACAATTGCAATATTCTCTCAATAAGCTAATTAGCTCATTTGGAGCATTTCTAGCATTTTTGGTTGAAATTAGAAATTTACATTTTTCAGTGTTGTCAGACGTTTGTAATATTCTCACAATAAGCTAATTAGCTCAATTGGAGCATTTCTAGCATGTTTGGTTGAAATTGGAAAGTTACATTTTTTCAGTTTTGTCAGACGTTTGTAAATTTCTTACAGTAGGCTTATTTGCGCATTTTGAGCATTTCTAGCATTTTGGTTGAAATTGGAAATTTACATTTTTCACTTTTGTCAGACAATTGCAATATTCTCACAATAAGCTAATTAGCTCAATTGGAGCATTTCTAGCATGTTTGGTTGAAATTGGAAATTTACATTTTTCACTTTTGTCAGACGTTTGTAATATTCTCACAATAAGCTAATTAGCTCAATTAGAGCATTTCTAGCATGTTTGGTTGAAATTGGAAATTTACATTTTTCAGTTTTGTCAGACGTTTGTAAAATTCTTGCAGTAGGCTTATTTGCGCAATTTGAGCATTTCTAGCATGTTTGGTTGAAATTGGAAATTTACATTTTTCACTTTTGTCAGACCATTGCAATATTCTCACAATAAGCTAATTAGCTCAATTGGAGCATTTCTAGCATGTTTGGTTGAAATTGGAAATTTACATTTTTCAGTGTTGTCAGACGTTTGTAATATTCTCACAATAAGCCAATTAGCTCAATTTGAGCATTTCTAGCATGTTTGGTTGAAATTGGAAATTTACATTTTTCAGTTTTGTCAGACGTTTGTAAAATTCTTGCAGTAGGCTTATTTGCGCAATTTGAGCATTTCTAGCATGTTTGGTTGAAATTGGAAATTTACATTTTTCACTTTTGTCAGACCATTGCAATATTCTCACAATAAGCTAATTAGCTCAATTGGAGCATATCTAGCATGTTTGGTTGAAATTGGAAATTTACATTTTTCACTTTTGTCAGACGTTTGTAATATTCTCACAATAAGCTAATTAGCTCAATTGGAGCATTTCTAGCATGTTTGGTTGAAATTGGAAATTTACCTTTTTCACTTTTGTCAAACAATTGCAATATTCTCTCAATAAGCTAATTAGCTCAATTGAAGCATTTCTACCATGTTTGGTTGAAATTGAAAATTTACATTTTTCACTTTTGTCAGACGTTTGTAATATTCTCACAATAAGCTAATTAGCTCAATTTGAGCATTTCTAGCACGTTTGGTTGAAATTGGAAATTTACATTTTTCACTTTTGTCAAACAATTGCAATATTCTCACAATAAGCTAATTAGCTCAATTGGAGCATTTCTAGCATGTTTGGTTGAAATTGGAATTTTACATTTTTCAGTTTTGTCAGACAATTGCAATATTCTCTCAATAAGCTAGTTAGCTCAATTGGAGCATTTCTAGCATGTTTGGTTGAAATTGGAAATTTACATTTTTCAGTTTTTTCAGACGTTTGTAATATTGTCACAATAAGCTAATTAGCTCAATTAGAGCATTTCTAGCATGTTTGGTTGAAATTTGAAATTTACATTTTTCACTTTTGTCAGACAATTGCAATATTCTCACAATAAGCCAATTAGCTCAATTGGAGCATTTTTAGCATGTTTGGTTGAAATTGGAAATTTACATTTTTCAATTTTGTTAGACGTTTGTAATATTCTCACAATAAGCTAATTAGCTCAATTGGAGCATTTCTAGCACGTTTGGTTGAAATTGGAAATTTACCTTTTTCACTTTTGTCAAACAATTGCAATATTCTCTCAATAAGCTAATTAGCTCAATTGAAGCATTTCTACCATGTTTGGTTGAAATTGAAAATTTACATTTTTCACTTTTGTCAGACGTTTGTAATATTCTCACAATAAGCTAATTAGCTCAATTTGAGCATTTCTAGCACGTTTGGTTGAAATTGGAAATTTACATTTTTCACTTTTGTCAAACAATTGCAATATTCTCTCAATAAGCTAATTAGCTCAATTGGAGCATTTCTAGCATGTTTGGTTGAAATTGGAAATTTACATTTTTCACTTTTGTCAGACGTTTGTAATATTCTCACAATAAGCTAATTAGCTCAATTGGAGCATTTCTAGCATGTTTGGTTGAAGTTGGAATTTTTACATTTTTCAGTTTTGTCAGACAATTGCAATATTCTCTCAATAAGCTAGTTAGCTCAATTGGAGCATTTCTAGCATGTTTGGTTGAAATTGGAAATTTGCATTTTTCAGTTTTTTCAGACGTTTGTAATATTCTCACAATAAGCTAATTAGCTCAATTAGAGCATTTCTAGCATGTTTGGTTGAAATTGGAAATTTACATTTTTCAGTGTTGTCAGACTTTTGTAATATTCTCACAATAAGCTAATTAGCTCAATTGTAGCATTTCTAGCATGTTTGGTTGAAATTGGAAATTTACATTTTTCAGTTTTGTCAGACGTTTGTAATATTCTCACAATAAGCTAATTAGCTCAATTTGAGCATTTCTAGCACGTTTGGTTGAAATTGGAAATTTACATTTTTCACTTTTGTCAAACAATTGCAATATTCTCTCAATAAGCTAATTAGCTCAATTGGAGCATTTCTAGCATGTTTGGTTGAAATTGGAAATTTACATTTTTCACTTTTGTCAGACGTTTGTAATATTCTCACAATAAGCTAATTAGCTCAATTGGAGCATTTCTAGCATGTTTGGTTGAAATTGGAATTTTACATTTTTCAGTTTTGTCAGACAATTGCAATATTCTCTCAATAAGCTAGTTAGCTCAATTGGAGCATTTCTAGCATGTTTGGTTGAAATTGGAAATTTGCATTTTTCAGTTTTTTCAGACGTTTGTAATATTCTCACAATAAGCTAATTAGCTCAATTAGAGCATTTCTAGCATGTTTGGTTGAAATTGGAAATTTACATTTTTCAGTGTTGTCAGACTTTTGTAATATTCTCACAATAAGCTAATTAGCTCAATTGTAGCATTTCTAGCATGTTTGGTTGAAATTGGAATTTACATTTTTCAGTTTTGTCAGACGTTTGTAATATTCTCACAATAAGCTAATTAGCTCAATTGGAGCATTTCTAGCATGTTTGGTTGAAATTGGAAATTTACATTTTTCACTTTTGTCAGACAATTGCAATATTCTCACAATAAGCCAATTAGCTCAATTGGAGCATTTCTAGCATGTTTGGTTGAAATTGGAAATTTACATTTTTCAGTTTTGTCAGACAATTGCAATATTTTCTCAATAAGCTAATTAGCTCAATTGGAGCATTTCTAGCATGTTTGGTTGAAATTGGAAATTTACATTTTTCACTTTTGTCAGACAATTGCATTATTCTCACAATAAGCTAATTAGCTCAATTGGAGCATTTCTAGCATGTTTGGTTGAAATTGGAAGTTTACCTTTTTCACTTTTGTCAGACAATTGCAATATTCTCTCAATAAGCTAATTAGCTCATTTGGAGCATTTCTAGCATTTTTGGTTGAAATTAGAAATTTACATTTTTCAGTGTTGTCAGACGTTTGTAATATTCTCACAATAAGCTAATTAGCTCAATTGGAGCATTTCTAGCATGTTTGGTTGAAATTGGAAAGTTACATTTTTTCAGTTTTGTCAGACGTTTGTAAAATTCTTACAGTAGGCTTATTTGCGCATTTTGAGCATTTCTAGCATGTTTGGTTGAAATTGGAAATTTACATTTTTCACTTTTGTCAGACAATTGCAATATTCTCACAATAAGCTAATTAGCTCAATTGGAGCATTTCTAGCATGTTTGGTTGAAATTGGAAATTTACATTTTTTACTTTTGTCAGACGTTTGTAATATTCTCACAATAAGCTAATTAGCTCAATTAGAGCATTTCTAGCATGTTTGGTTGAAATTGGAAATTTACATTTTTCAGTTTTGTCAGACGTTTGTAAAATTCTTGCAGTAGGCTTATTTGCGCAATTTGAGCATTTCTAGCATGTTTGGTTGAAATTGGAAATTTACATTTTTCACTTTTGTCAGACCATTGCAATATTCTCACAATAAGCTAATTAGCTCAATTGGAGCATTTCTAGCATGTTTGGTTGAAATTGGAAATTTACATTATTCAGTGTTGTCAGACGTTTGTAATATTCTCACAATAAGCCAATTAGCTCAATTTGAGCATTTCTAGCATGTTTGGTTGAAATTGGAAATTTACATTTTTCAGTTTTGTCAGACGTTTGTAAAATTCTTGCAGTAGGCTTATTTGCGCAATTTGAGCATTTCTAGCATGTTGGGTTGAAATTGGAAATTTACATTTTTCACTTTTGTCAGACCATTGCAATATTCTCACAATACGCTAATTAGCTCAATTGGAGCATTTCTAGCATGTTTGGTTGAAATTGGAAATTTACATTTTTCAATTTTGTCAGACAATTGCAATATTCTCACAATGAGCTAATTAGCTCAATTGGAGCATTTCTAGCATGTTTGGTTGAAATTGGAAATTTACATTTTTCAATTTTGTTAGACGTTTGTAATATTCTCACAATAAGCTAATTAGCTCAATTTGAGCATTTCTAGCATGTTTGGTTGAAATTGGAAATTTACATTTTTCAGTTTTGTCAGATAATTGCAATATTCTCTCAATAAGCTAATTAGCTCAATTGGAGCATTTCTAGCATGTTTGGTTGAAATTGGAAATTTACATTTTTCAGTTTTGTCAGACGTTTAGAGTATTCTCACAATAAGCTAATTAGCTCAATTGGAGCATTTCTAGCATGTTTGGTTGAAATTGGAAATTTACATTTTTCACTTTTGTCAGACAATTGCAATATTCTCACAATAAGCTAATTAGCTCAATTGGAGTATTTCTAGCATGTTTGGTTGAAATTGGAAATTTACATTTTTCACTTTTGTCAGACGTTTGTAATATTCTCACAATAAGCTAATTAGCTCAATTGGAGCATTTCTAGCACGTTTGGTTGAAATTGGAAATTTACCTTTTTCACTTTTGTCAAACAATTGCAATATTCTCTCAATAAGCTAATTAGCTCAATTGAAGCATTTCTACCATGTTTGGTTGAAATTGAAAATTTACATTTTTCACTTTTGTCAGACGTTTGTAATATTCTCACAATAAGCTAATTAGCTCAATTTGAGCATTTCTAGCACGTTTGGTTGAAATTGGAAATTTACATTTTTCACTTTTGTCAAACAATTGCAATATTCTCTCAATAAGCTAATTAGCTCAATTGGAGCATTTCTAGCATGTTTGGTTGAAATTGGAAATTTACATTTTTCACTTTTGTCAGACGTTTGTAATATTCTCACAATAAGCTAATTAGCTCAATTGGAGCATTTCTAGCATGTTTGGTTGAAATTGGAATTTTACATTTTTCAGTTTTGTCAGACAATTGCAATATTCTCTCAATAAGCTAGTTAGCTCAATTGGAGCATTTCTAGCATGTTTGGTTGAAATTGGAAATTTGCATTTTTCAGTTTTTTCAGACGTTTGTAATATTCTCACAATAAGCTAATTAGCTCAATTAGAGCATTTCTAGCATGTTTGGTTGAAATTGGAAATTTACATTTTTCAGTGTTGTCAGACTTTTGTAATATTCTCACAATAAGCTAATTAGCTCAATTGTAGCATTTCTAGCATGTTTGGTTGAAATTGGAAATTTACATTTTTCAGTTTTGTCAGACGTTTGTAATATTCTCACAATAAGCTAATTAGCTCAATTGGAGCATTTCTAGCATGTTTGGTTGAAATTGGAAATTTACATTTTTCACTTTTGTCAGACAATTGCAATATTCTCACAATAAGCCAATAAGCTCAATTGGAGCATTTCTAGCATGTTTGGTTGAAATTGGAAATTTACATTTTTCAGTTTTGTCAGACAATTGCAATATTTTCTCAATAAGCTAATTAGCTCAATTGGAGCATTTCTAGCATGTTTGGTTGAAATTGGAAATTTACATTTTTCACTTTTGTCAGACAATTGCATTATTCTCACAATAAGCTAATTAGCTCAATTGGAGCATTTCTAGCATGTTTGGTTGAAATTGGAAGTTTACATTTTTCACTTTTGTCAGACAATTGCAATATTCTCTCAATAAGCTAATTAGCTCATTTGGAGCATTTCTAGCATTTTTGGTTGAAATTAGAAATTTACATTTTTCAGTGTTGTCAGACGTTTGTAATATTCTCACAATAAGCTAATTAGCTCAATTGGAGCATTTCTAGCATGTTTGGTTGAAATTGGAAAGTTACATTTTTTCAGTTTTGTCAGACGTTTGTAAAATTCTTACAGTAGGCTTATTTGCGCATTTTGAGCATTTCTAGCATGTTTGGTTGAAATTGGAAATTTACATTTTTCACTTTTGTCAGACAATTGCAATATTCTCACAATAAGCTAATTAGCTCAATTGGAGCATTTCTAGCATGTTTGGTTGAAATTGGAAATTTACATTTTTCACTTTTGTCAGACGTTTGTAATATTCTCACAATAAGCTAATTAGCTCAATTAGAGCATTTCTAGCATGTTTGGTTGAAATTGGAAATTTACATTTTTCAGTTTTGTCAGACGTTTGTAAAATTCTTGCAGTAGGCTTATTTGCGCAATTTGAGCATTTCTAGCATGTTTGGTTGAAATTGGAAATTTACATTTTTCACTTTTGTCAGACCATTGCAATATTCTCACAATAAGCTAATTAGCTCAATTGGAGCATTTCTAGCATGTTTGGTTGAAATTGGAAATTTACATTTTTCAGTGTTGTCAGACGTTTGTAATATTCTCACAATAAGCCAATTAGCTCAATTTGAGCATTTCTAGCATGTTTGGTTGAAATTGGAAATTTACATTTTTCAGTTTTGTCAGACGTTTGTAAAATTCTTGCAGTAGGCTTATTTGCGCAATTTGAGCATTTCTAGCATGTTTGGTTGAAATTGGAAATTTACATTTTTCACTTTTGTCAGACCATTGCAATATTCTCACAATAAGCTAATTAGCTCAATTGGAGCATATCTAGCATGTTTGGTTGAAATTGGAAATTTACATTTTTCACTTTTGTCAGACGTTTGTAATATTCTCACAATAAGCTAATTAGCTCAATTGGAGCATTTCTAGCACGTTTGGTTGAAATTGGAAATTTACCTTTTTCACTTTTGTCAAACAATTGCAATATTCTCTCAATAAGCTAATTAGCTCAATTGAAGCATTTCTACCATGTTTGGTTGAAATTGAAAATTTACATTTTTCACTTTTGTCAGACGTTTGTAATATTCTCACAATAAGCTAATTAGCTCAATTTGAGCATTTCTAGCACGTTTGGTTGAAATTGGAAATTTACATTTTTCACTTTTGTCAAACAATTGCAATATTCTCACAATAAGCTAATTAGCTCAATTGGAGCATTTCTAGCATGTTTGGTTGAAATTGGAATTTTACATTTTTCAGTTTTGTCAGACAATTGCAATATTCTCTCAATAAGCTAGTTAGCTCAATTGGAGCATTTCTAGCATGTTTGGTTGAAATTGGAAATTTACATTTTTCAGTTTTTTCAGACGTTTGTAATATTCTCACAATAAGCTAATTAGCTCAATTAGAGCATTTCTAGCATGTTTGGTTGAAATTGGAAATTTACATTTTTCAGTGTTGTCAGACTTTTGTAATATTCTCACAATAAGCTAATTAGCTCAATTGTAGCATTTCTAGCATGTTTGGTTGAAATTGGAAATTTACATTTTTCAGTTTTGTCAGACGTTTGTAATATTCTCACAATAAGCTAATTAGCTCAATTGGAGCATTTCTAGCATGTTTGGTTGAAATTGGAAATTTACATTTTTCACTTTTGTCAGACAATTGCAATATTCTCACAATAAGCCAATTAGCTCAATTGGAGCATTTTTAGCATGTTTGGTTGAAATTGGAAATTTACATTTTTCAATTTTGTTAGACGTTTGTAATATTCTAACAATAAGCTAATTAGCTCAATTGGAGCATTTCTAGCATGTTTGGTTGAAATTGGAAATTTACATTTTTCACTTTTGTCAGACAATTGCAATATTCTCACAATAAGCTAATTAGCTCAATTGGAGCATTTCTAGCATGTTTGGTTGAAATTGGAAGTTTACATTTTTCACTTTTGTCAGACAATTGCAATATTCTCTCAATAAGCTAATTAGCTCATTTGGAGCATTTCTAGCATTTTTGGTTGAAATTAGAAATTTACATTTTTCAGTGTTGTCAGACGTTTGTAATATTCTCACAATAAGCTAATTAGCTCAATTGGAGCATTTCTAGCATGTTTGGTTGAAATTGGAAAGTTACATTTTTCAGTTTTGTCAGACGTTTGTAAAATTCTTACAGTAGGCTTATTTGCGCATTTTGAGCATTTCTAGCATGTTTGGTTGAAATTGGAAATTTACATTTTTCACTTTTGTCAGACAATTGCAATATTCTCACAATAAGCTAATTAGCTCAATTGGAGCATTTCTAGCATGTTTGGTTGAAATTGGAAATTTACATTTTTCACTTTTGTCAGACGTTTGTAATATTCTCACAATAAGCTAATTAGCTCAATTGGAGCATTTCTAGCATGTTTGGTTGAAATTGGAAATTTACATTTTTCAGTTTTGTCAGACGTTTGTAAAATTCTTGCAGTAGGCTTATTTGCGCAATTTGAGCATTTCTAGCATGTTTGGTTGAAATTGGAAATTTACATTTTTCACTTTTGTCAGACCATTGCAATATTCTCACAATAAGCTAATTAGCTCACTTGGAGCATTTCTAGCATGTTTGGTTGAAATTGGAAATTTACATTATTCAGTGTTGTCAGACGTTTGTAATATTCTCACAATAAGCCAATTAGCTCAATTTGAGCATTTCTAGCATGTTTGGTTGAAATTGGAAATTTACATTTTTCAGTTTTGTCAGACGTTTGTAAAATTCTTGCAGTAGGCTTATTTGCGCAATTTGAGCATTTCTAGCATGTTTGGTTGAAATTTGAAATTTACATTTTTCACTTTTGTCAGACCATTGCAATATTCTCACAATACGCTAATTAGCTCAATTGGAGCATTTATAGCATGTTTGGTTGAAATTGGAAATTTACATTTTTCAATTTTGTCAGACAATTGCAATATTCTCACAATAAGCTAATTAGCTCAATTGGAGCATTTCTAGCATGTTTGGTTGAAATTGGAAATTTACATTTTTCAATTTTGTTAGACGTTTGTAATATTCTCACAATAAGCTAATTAGCTCAATTTGAGCATTTCTAGCATGTTTCGTTGAATTTGGAAATTTACATTTTTCAGTTTTGTCAGATAATTGCAATATTCTCTCAATAAGCTAATTAGCTCAATTGGAGCATTTCTAGCATGTTTGGTTGAAATTGGAAATTTACATTTTTCAGTTTTGTCAGACGTTTGTAGTATTCTCACAATAAGCTAATTAGCTCAATTGGAGCATTTCTAGCATGTTTGGTTGAAATTGGAAATTTACATTTTTCACTTTTGTCAGACAATTGCAATATTCTCACAATAAGCTAATTAGCTCAATTGGAGTATTTCTAGCATGTTTGGTTGAAATTGGAAGTTTAAATTTTTCAGTTTTGTCAGACAATTGCAATATTATCTCAATAAGCTAATTAGCTCAATTGGAGCATTTCTAGCATGTTTGGTTGAAATTGGAAATTTACATTTTTCAGTTTTGTCAGACGTTTGTAGTATTCTCACAATAAGCTAATTAGCTCAATTGGAGCATTTCTAGCATGTTTGGTTGAAATTAGAAATTTACATTTTTCAGTTTTGTCAGACGTTTGTAATATTCTCACAATAAGCTAATTAGCTCAATTGGAGCATTTCTAGCATGTTTGGTTGAAATTGGAAATTTACATTTTTCAGTGTTGTCAGACGTTTGTAAAATTCTCACAATAAGCCAATTAGCTCAATTTGAGCATTTCTAGCATGTTTGGTTGAAATTGGAAATTTACATTTTTCACTTTTGTAAGACCATTGCAATATTCTCACAATAAGCTAATTAGCTCAATTGGAGCATTTCTAGCATGTTTGGTTGAAATTGGAAATTTACATTTTTCAGTTTTGTCAGACGTTTGTAAAATTCTTACAGTAGGCTTATTTGCGCAATTTGAGCATTTCTATCATGTTTGGTTGAAATTGGAAATTTACATTTTTCACTTTTGTCAGACCATTGCAATATTCTCACAATAAGCTAATTAGCTCAATTGGAGCATTTCTAGCATGTTTGGTTGAAATTGGAAATTTACATTTTTCAGTTTTGTCAGACGTTTGTAAAATTCTTACAGTAGGCTTTTTGCGCAATTTCAGCATTTCTAGCATGTTTGGTTGAAATTGGAAATTTACATTTTTCACTTTTGTCAGACAATTGCAATATTCTCACAATAAGCTAATTAGCTCAATTGGACCATTTCTAGCATGTTTGGTTGAAATTGGAAATTTACATTTTTCAGTTTTGTCAGACAATTGCAATATTCTCTCAATAAGCTAGTTAGCTCAATTGGAGCATTTCTAGCATGTTTGGTTGAAATTGGAAATTTACATTTTTCAGTTTTTTCAGACGTTTGTAATATTCTCACAATAAGCTAATTAGCTCAATTAGAGCATTTCTAGCATGTTTGGTTGATATTGGAAATTTACATTTTTCAGTGTTGTCAGACTTTTGTAATATTCTCACAATAAGCTAATTAGCTCAATTGTAGCATTTCTAGCATGTTTGGTTGAAATTGGAAATTTACATTTTTCAGTTTTGTCAGACAATTGCAATATTTTCTCAATAAGCTAATTAGCTCAATTGGAGCATTTCTAGCATGTTTGGTTGAAATTGGAAATTTACATTTTTCACTTTTGTCAGACAATTGCATTATTCTCACAATAAGCTAATTAGCTCAATTGGAGCATTTCTAGCATGTTTGGTTGAAATTGGAAGTTTACATTTTTCACTTTTGTCAGACAATTGCAATATTCTCTCAATAAGCTAATTAGCTCATTTGGAGCATTTCTAGCATTTTTGGTTGAAATTAGAAATTTACATTTTTCAGTGTTGTCAGACGTTTGTAATATTCTCACAATAAGCTAATTAGCTCAATTGGAGCATTTCTAGCATGTTTGGTTGAAATTGGAAAGTTACATTTTTTCAGTTTTGTCAGACGTTTGTAAAATTCTTACAGTAGGCTTATTTGCGCATTTTGAGCATTTCTAGCATGTTTGGTTGAAATTGGAAATTTACATTTTTCACTTTTGTCAGACAATTGCAATATTCTCACAATAAGCTAATTAGCTCAATTGGAGCATTTCTAGCATGTTTGGTTGAAATTGGAAATTTACATTTTTCACTTTTGTCAGACGTTTGTAATATTCTCACAATAAGCTAATTAGCTCAATTAGAGCATTTCTAGCATGTTTGGTTGAAATTGGAAATTTACATTTTTCAGTTTTGTCAGACGTTTGTAAAATTCTTGCAGTAGGCTTATTTGCGCAATTTGAGCATTTCTAGCATGTTTGGTTGAAATTGGAAATTTACATTTTTCACTTTTGTCAGACCATTGCAATATTCTCACAATAAGCTAATTAGCTCAATTGGAGCATTTCTAGCATGTTTGGTTGAAATTGGAAATTTACATTTTTCAGTGTTGTCAGACGTTTGTAATATTCTCACAATAAGCCAATTAGCTCAATTTGAGCATTTCTAGCATGTTTGGTTGAAATTGGAAATTTACATTTTTCAGTTTTGTCAGACGTTTGTAAAATTCTTGCAGTAGGCTTATTTGCGCAATTTGAGCATTTCTAGCATGTTTGGTTGAAATTGGAAATTTACATTTTTCACTTTTGTCAGACCATTGCAATATTCTCACAATAAGCTAATTAGCTCAATTGGAGCATATCTAGCATGTTTGGTTGAAATTGGAAATTTACATTTTTCACTTTTGTCAGACGTTTGTAATATTCTCACAATAAGCTAATTAGCTCAATTGGAGCATTTCTAGCACGTTTGGTTGAAATTGGAAATTTACCTTTTTCACTTTTGTCAAACAATTGCAATATTCTCTCAATAAGCTAATTAGCTCAATTGAAGCATTTCTACCATGTTTGGTTGAAATTGAAAATTTACATTTTTCACTTTTGTCAGACGTTTGTAATATTCTCACAATAAGCTAATTAGCTCAATTTGAGCATTTCTAGCACGTTTGGTTGAAATTGGAAATTTACATTTTTCACTTTTGTCAAACAATTGCAATATTCTCACAATAAGCTAATTAGCTCAATTGGAGCATTTCTAGCATGTTTGGTTGAAATTGGAATTTTACATTTTTCAGTTTTGTCAGACAATTGCAATATTCTCTCAATAAGCTAGTTAGCTCAATTGGAGCATTTCTAGCATGTTTGGTTGAAATTGGAAATTTACATTTTTCAGTTTTTTCAGACGTTTGTAATATTCTCACAATAAGCTAATTAGCTCAATTAGAGCATTTCTAGCATGTTTGGTTGAAATTGGAAATTTACATTTTTCAGTGTTGTCAGACTTTTGTAATATTCTCACAATAAGCTAATTAGCTCAATTGTAGCATTTCTAGCATGTTTGGTTGAAATTGGAAATTTACATTTTTCAGTTTTGTCAGACGTTTGTAATATTCTCACAATAAGCTAATTAGCTCAATTGGAGCATTTCTAGCATGTTTGGTTGAAATTGGAAATTTACATTTTTCACTTTTGTCAGACAATTGCAATATTCTCACAATAAGCCAATTAGCTCAATTGGAGCATTTTTAGCATGTTTGGTTGAAATTGGAAATTTACATTTTTCAATTTTGTTAGACGTTTGTAATATTCTAACAATAAGCTAATTAGCTCAATTGGAGCATTTCTAGCATGTTTGGTTGAAATTGGAAATTTACATTTTTCACTTTTGTCAGACAATTGCAATATTCTCACAATAAGCTAATTAGCTCAATTGGAGCATTTCTAGCATGTTTGGTTGAAATTGGAAGTTTACATTTTTCACTTTTGTCAGACAATTGCAATATTCTCTCAATAAGCTAATTAGCTCATTTGGAGCATTTCTAGCATTTTTGGTTGAAATTAGAAATTTACATTTTTCAGTGTTGTCAGACGTTTGTAATATTCTCACAATAAGCTAATTAGCTCAATTGGAGCATTTCTAGCATGTTTGGTTGAAATTGGAAAGTTACATTTTTCAGTTTTGTCAGACGTTTGTAAAATTCTTACAGTAGGCTTATTTGCGCATTTTGAGCATTTCTAGCATGTTTGGTTGAAATTGGAAATTTACATTTTTCACTTTTGTCAGACAATTGCAATATTCTCACAATAAGCTAATTAGCTCAATTGGAGCATTTCTAGCATGTTTGGTTGAAATTGGAAATTTACATTTTTCACTTTTGTCAGACGTTTGTAATATTCTCACAATAAGCTAATTAGCTCAATTGGAGCATTTCTAGCATGTTTGGTTGAAATTGGAAATTTACATTTTTCAGTTTTGTCAGACGTTTGTAAAATTCTTGCAGTAGGCTTATTTGCGCAATTTGAGCATTTCTAGCATGTTTGGTTGAAATTGGAAATTTACATTTTTCACTTTTGTCAGACCATTGCAATATTCTCACAATAAGCTAATTAGCTCACTTGGAGCATTTCTAGCATGTTTGGTTGAAATTGGAAATTTACATTATTCAGTGTTGTCAGACGTTTGTAATATTCTCACAATAAGCCAATTAGCTCAATTTGAGCATTTCTAGCATGTTTGGTTGAAATTGGAAATTTACATTTTTCAGTTTTGTCAGACGTTTGTAAAATTCTTGCAGTAGGCTTATTTGCGCAATTTGAGCATTTCTAGCATGTTTGGTTGAAATTTGAAATTTACATTTTTCACTTTTGTCAGACCATTGCAATATTCTCACAATACGCTAATTAGCTCAATTGGAGCATTTATAGCATGTTTGGTTGAAATTGGAAATTTACATTTTTCAATTTTGTCAGACAATTGCAATATTCTCACAATAAGCTAATTAGCTCAATTGGAGCATTTCTAGCATGTTTGGTTGAAATTGGAAATTTACATTTTTCAATTTTGTTAGACGTTTGTAATATTCTCACAATAAGCTAATTAGCTCAATTTGAGCATTTCTAGCATGTTTCGTTGAATTTGGAAATTTACATTTTTCAGTTTTGTCAGATAATTGCAATATTCTCTCAATAAGCTAATTAGCTCAATTGGAGCATTTCTAGCATGTTTGGTTGAAATTGGAAATTTACATTTTTCAGTTTTGTCAGACGTTTGTAGTATTCTCACAATAAGCTAATTAGCTCAATTGGAGCATTTCTAGCATGTTTGGTTGAAATTGGAAATTTACATTTTTCACTTTTGTCAGACAATTGCAATATTCTCACAATAAGCTAATTAGCTCAATTGGAGTATTTCTAGCATGTTTGGTTGAAATTGGAAGTTTAAATTTTTCAGTTTTGTCAGACAATTGCAATATTATCTCAATAAGCTAATTAGCTCAATTGGAGCATTTCTAGCATGTTTGGTTGAAATTGGAAATTTACATTTTTCAGTTTTGTCAGACGTTTGTAGTATTCTCACAATAAGCTAATTAGCTCAATTGGAGCATTTCTAGCATGTTTGGTTGAAATTAGAAATTTACATTTTTCAGTTTTGTCAGACGTTTGTAATATTCTCACAATAAGCTAATTAGCTCAATTGGAGCATTTCTAGCATGTTTGGTTGAAATTGGAAATTTACATTTTTCAGTGTTGTCAGACGTTTGTAAAATTCTCACAATAAGCCAATTAGCTCAATTTGAGCATTTCTAGCATGTTTGGTTGAAATTGGAAATTTACATTTTTCACTTTTGTAAGACCATTGCAATATTCTCACAATAAGCTAATTAGCTCAATTGGAGCATTTCTAGCATGTTTGGTTGAAATTGGAAATTTACATTTTTCAGTTTTGTCAGACGTTTGTAAAATTCTTACAGTAGGCTTATTTGCGCAATTTGAGCATTTCTATCATGTTTGGTTGAAATTGGAAATTTACATTTTTCACTTTTGTCAGACCATTGCAATATTCTCACAATAAGCTAATTAGCTCAATTGGAGCATTTCTAGCATGTTTGGTTGAAATTGGAAATTTACATTTTTCAGTTTTGTCAGACGTTTGTAAAATTCTTACAGTAGGCTTTTTGCGCAATTTCAGCATTTCTAGCATGTTTGGTTGAAATTGGAAATTTACATTTTTCACTTTTGTCAGACAATTGCAATATTCTCACAATAAGCTAATTAGCTCAATTGGACCATTTCTAGCATGTTTGGTTGAAATTGGAAATTTACATTTTTCAGTTTTGTCAGACAATTGCAATATTCTCTCAATAAGCTAGTTAGCTCAATTGGAGCATTTCTAGCATGTTTGGTTGAAATTGGAAATTTACATTTTTCAGTTTTTTCAGACGTTTGTAATATTCTCACAATAAGCTAATTAGCTCAATTAGAGCATTTCTAGCATGTTTGGTTGATATTGGAAATTTACATTTTTCAGTGTTGTCAGACTTTTGTAATATTCTCACAATAAGCTAATTAGCTCAATTGTAGCATTTCTAGCATGTTTGGTTGAAATTGGAAATTTACATTTTTCAGTTTTGTCAGACGTTTGTAATATTCTCACAATAAGCTAATTAGCTCAATTGGAGCATTTCTAGCATGTTTGGTTGAAATTGGAAATTTACATTTTTCACTTTTGTCAGACAATTGCAATATTCTCACAATAAGCTAATTAGCTCAATTGGAGCATTTCTAGCATGTTTGGTTGAAATTGGAAATTTACATTTTTCACTTTTGTCAGACGTTTGTAATATTCTCACAATAAGCTAATTAGCTCAATTGGAGCATTTCTAGCATGTTTGGTTGAAATTGGAAATTTACATTTTTCAGTTTTGTCAGACGTTTGTAAAATTCTTGCAGTAGGCTTATTTGCGCAATTTGAGCATTTCTAGCATGTTTGGTTGAAATTGGAAATTTACATTTTTCACTTTTGTCAGACGTTTGTAATATTCTCACAATAAGCTAATTAGCTCAATTGGAGCATTTCTAGCATGTTTGGTTGAAATTGGAAATTTACATTTTTCAGTTTTGTCAGACGTTTGTAAAATTCTTGCAGTAGGCTTATTTGCGCAATTTGAGCATTTCTAGCATGTTTGGTTGAAATTGGAAATTTACATTTTTCACTTTTGTCAGACCATTGCAATATTCTCACAATAAGCTAATTAGCTCAATTGGAGCATTTCTAGCATGTTTGGTTGAAATTGGAAATTTACATTTTTCAGTGTTGTCAGACGTTTGTAATATTCTCACAATAAGCCAATTAGCTCAATTTGAGCATTTCTAGCATGTTTGGTTGAAATTGGAAATTTACATTTTTCAGTTTTGTCAGACGTTTGTAAAATTCTTGCAGTAGGCTTATTTGCGCAATTTGAGCATTTCTAGCATGTTTGGTTGAAATTGGAAATTTACATTTTTCACTTTTGTCAGACCATTGCAATATTCTCACAATACGCTAATTAGCTCAATTGGAGCATATCTAGCATGTTTGGTTGAAATTGGAAATTTACATTTTTCACTTTTGTCAGACGTTTGTAATATTCTCACAATAAGCTAATTAGCTCAATTGGAGCATTTCTAGCACGTTTGGTTGAAATTGGAAATTTACCTTTTTCACTTTTGTCAAACAATTGCAATATTCTCTCAATAAGCTAATTAGCTCAATTGAAGCATTTCTACCATGTTTGGTTGAAATTGAAAACTTACATTTTTCACTTTTGTCAGACGTTTGTAATATTCTCACAATAAGCTAATTAGCTCAATTTGAGCATTTCTAGCACGTTTGGTTGAAATTGGAAATTTACATTTTTCACTTTTGTCAAACAATTGCAATATTCTCTCAATAAGCTAATTAGCTCAATTGGAGCATTTCTAGCATGTTTGGTTGAAATTGGAATTTTACATTTTTCAGTTTTGTCAGACAATTGCAATATTCTCTCAATAGGCTAGTTAGCTCAATTGGAGCATTTCTAGCATGTTTGGTTGAAATTGGAAATTTACATTTTTCAGTTTTTTCAGACGTTTGTAATATTCTCACAATAAGCTAATTAGCTCAATTAGAGCATTTCTAGCATGTTTGGTTGAAATTGGAAATTTACATTTTTCAGTGTTGTCAGACTTTTGTAATATTCTCACAATAAGCTAAGTAGCTCAATTGTAGCATTTCTAGCATGTTTGGTTGAAATTGGAAATTTACATTTTTCAGTTTTGTCAGACGTTTGTAATATTCTCACAATAAGCTAATTAGCTCAATTGGAGCATTTCTAGCATGTTTGGTTGAAATTGGAAATTTACATTTTTCACTTTTGTCAGACAATTGCAATATTCTCACAATAAGCCAATTAGCTCAATTGGAGCATTTCTAGCATGTTTAGTTGAAATTGGAAATTTACATTTTTCAATTTTGTTAGACGTTTGTAATATTCTAACAATAAGCTAATTAGCTCAATTGGAGCATTTCTAGCATGTTTGGTTGAAATTGGAAATTTACATTTTTCAGTTTTGTCAGACAATTGCAAGATTTTCTCAATAAGCTAATTAGCTCAATTTGAGCATTTCTAGCATGTTTGGTTGAAATTGGAAATTTACATTTTTCACTTTTGTCAGACCATTGCAATATTCTCACAATAAGCTAATTAGCTCACTTGGAGCATTTCTAGCATGTTTGGTTGAAATTGGAAATTTACATTATTCAGTGTTGTCAGACGTTTGTAATATTCTCACAATAAGCCAATTAGCTCAATTTGAGCATTTCTAGCATGTTTGGTTGAAATTGGAAATTTACATTTTTCAGTTTTGTCAGACGTTTGTAAAATTCTTGCAGTAGGCTTATTTGCGCAATTTGAGCATTTCTAGCATGTTTGGTTGAAATTTGAAATTTACATTTTTCACTTTTGTCAGACCATTGCAATATTCTCACAATACGCTAATTAGCTCAATTGGAGCATTTATAGCATGTTTGGTTGAAATTGGAAATTTACATTTTTCAATTTTGTCAGACAATTGCAATGTTCTCACAATAAGCTAATTAGCTCAATTGGAGCATTTCTAGCATGTTTGGTTGAAATTGGAAATTTACATTTTTCAATTTTGTTAGACGTTTGTAATATTCTCACAATAAGCTAATTAGCTCAATTTGAGCATTTCTAGCATGTTTCGTTGAAATTGGAAATTTACATTTTTCAGTTTTGTCAGATAATTGCAATATTCTCTCAATAAGCTAATTAGCTCAATTGGAGCATTTCTAGCATGTTTGGTTGAAATTGGAAATTTACATTTTTCAGTTTTGTCAGACGTTTGTAGTATTCTCACAATAAGCTAATTAGCTCAATTTGAGCATTTCTAGCATGTTTCGTTGAAATTGGAAATTTACATTTTTCAGTTTTGTCAGACAATTGCAATATTCTCACAATAAGCTAATTAGCTCAATTGGAGTATTTCTAGCATGTTTGGTTGAAATTGGAAGTTTACATTTTTCAGTTTTGTCAGACAATTGCAATATTATCTCAATAAGCTAATTAGCTCAATTGGAGCATTTCTAGCATGTTTGGTTGAAATTGGAAATTTACATTTTTCAGTTTTGTCAGACGTTTGTAGTATTCTCACAATAAGCTAATTAGCTCAATTGGAGCATTTCTAGCATGTTTGGTTGAAATTAGAAATTTACATTTTTCAGTTTTGTCAGACGTTTGTAATATTCTCACAATAAGCTAATTAGCTCAATTGGAGCATTTCTAGCATGTTTGGTTGAAATTGGAAATTTACATTTTTCAGTGTTGTCAGACGTTTGTAAAATTCTCACAATAAGCCAATTAGCTCAATTTGAGCATTTCTAGCATGTTTGGTTGAAATTGGAAATTTACATTTTTCACTTTTGTAAGACCATTGCAATATTCTCACAATAAGCTAATTAGCTCAATTGGAGCATTTCTAGCATGTTTGGTTGAAATTGGAAATTTACATTTTTCAGTTTTGTCAGACGTTTGTAAAATTCTTACAGTAGGCTTATTTGCGCAATTTGAGCATTTCTATCATGTTTGGTTGAAATTGGAAATTTACATTTTTCACTTTTGTCAGACCATTGCAATATTCTCACAATAAGCTAATTAGCTCAATTGGAGCATTTCTAGCATGTTTGGTTGAAATTGGAAATTTACATTTTTCAGTTTTGTCAGACGTTTGTAAAATTCTTACAGTAGGCTTTTTGCGCAATTTCAGCATTTCTAGCATGTTTGGTTGAAATTGGAAATTTACATTTTTCACTTTTGTCAGACAATTGCAATATTCTCACAATAAGCTAATTAGCTCAATTGGACCATTTCTAGCATGTTTGGTTGAAATTGGAAATTTACATTTTTCAGTTTTGTCAGACAATTGCAATATTCTCTCAATAAGCTAGTTAGCTCAATTGGAGCATTTCTAGCATGTTTGGTTGAAATTGGAAATTTACATTTTTCAGTTTTTTCAGACGTTTGTAATATTCTCACAATAAGCTAATTAGCTCAATTAGAGCATTTCTAGCATGTTTGGTTGATATTGGAAATTTACATTTTTCAGTGTTGTCAGACTTTTGTAATATTCTCACAATAAGCTAATTAGCTCAATTGTAGCATTTCTAGCATGTTTGGTTGAAATTGGAAATTTACATTTTTCAGTTTTGTCAGACGTTTGTAATATTCTCACAATAAGCTAATTAGCTCAATTGGAGCATTTCTAGCATGTTTGGTTGAAATTGGAAATTTACATTTTTCACTTTTGTCAGACAATTGCAATATTCTCACAATAAGCTAATTAGCTCAATTGGAGCATTTCTAGCATGTTTGGTTGAAATTGGAAATTTACATTTTTCACTTTTGTCAGACGTTTGTAATATTCTCACAATAAGCTAATTAGCTCAATTGGAGCATTTCTAGCATGTTTGGTTGAAATTGGAAATTTACATTTTTCAGTTTTGTCAGACGTTTGTAAAATTCTTGCAGTAGGCTTATTTGCGCAATTTGAGCATTTCTAGCATGTTTGGTTGAAATTGGAAATTTACATTTTTCACTTTTGTCAGACGTTTGTAATATTCTCACAATAAGCTAATTAGCTCAATTGGAGCATTTCTAGCATGTTTGGTTGAAATTGGAAATTTACATTTTTCAGTTTTGTCAGACGTTTGTAAAATTCTTGCAGTAGGCTTATTTGCGCAATTTGAGCATTTCTAGCATGTTTGGTTGAAATTGGAAATTTACATTTTTCACTTTTGTCAGACCATTGCAATATTCTCACAATAAGCTAATTAGCTCAATTGGAGCATTTCTAGCATGTTTGGTTGAAATTGGAAATTTACATTTTTCAGTGTTGTCAGACGTTTGTAATATTCTCACAATAAGCCAATTAGCTCAATTTGAGCATTTCTAGCATGTTTGGTTGAAATTGGAAATTTACATTTTTCAGTTTTGTCAGACGTTTGTAAAATTCTTGCAGTAGGCTTATTTGCGCAATTTGAGCATTTCTAGCATGTTTGGTTGAAATTGGAAATTTACATTTTTCACTTTTGTCAGACCATTGCAATATTCTCACAATACGCTAATTAGCTCAATTGGAGCATATCTAGCATGTTTGGTTGAAATTGGAAATTTACATTTTTCACTTTTGTCAGACGTTTGTAATATTCTCACAATAAGCTAATTAGCTCAATTGGAGCATTTCTAGCACGTTTGGTTGAAATTGGAAATTTACCTTTTTCACTTTTGTCAAACAATTGCAATATTCTCTCAATAAGCTAATTAGCTCAATTGAAGCATTTCTACCATGTTTGGTTGAAATTGAAAATTTACATTTTTCACTTTTGTCAGACGTTTGTAATATTCTCACAATAAGCTAATTAGCTCAATTTGAGCATTTCTAGCACGTTTGGTTGAAATTGGAAATTTACATTTTTCACTTTTGTCAAACAATTGCAATATTCTCTCAATAAGCTAATTAGCTCAATTGGAGCATTTCTAGCATGTTTGGTTGAAATTGGAATTTTACATTTTTCAGTTTTGTCAGACAATTGCAATATTCTCTCAATAGGCTAGTTAGCTCAATTGGAGCATTTCTAGCATGTTTGGTTGAAATTGGAAATTTACATTTTTCAGTTTTTTCAGACGTTTGTAATATTCTCACAATAAGCTAATTAGCTCAATTAGAGCATTTCTAGCATGTTTGGTTGAAATTGGAAATTTACATTTTTCAGTGTTGTCAGACTTTTGTAATATTCTCACAATAAGCTAAGTAGCTCAATTGTAGCATTTCTAGCATGTTTGGTTGAAATTGGAAATTTACATTTTTCAGTTTTGTCAGGCGTTTGTAATATTCTCACAATAAGCTAATTAGCTCAATTGGAGCATTTCTAGCATGTTTGGTTGAAATTGGAAATTTACATTTTTCACTTTTGTCAGACAATTGCAATATTCTCACAATAAGCCAATTAGCTCAATTGGAGCATTTCTAGCATGTTTAGTTGAAATTGGAAATTTACATTTTTCAATTTTGTTAGACGTTTGTAATATTCTAACAATAAGCTAATTAGCTCAATTGGAGCATTTCTAGCATGTTTGGTTGAAATTGGAAATTTACATTTTTCAGTTTTGTCAGACAATTGCAAGATTTTCTCAATAAGCTAATTAGCTCAATTGGAGCATTTCTAGCATGTTTGGTTGAAATTGGAAATTTACATTTTTCACTTTTGTCAGACAATTGCAATATTCTCACAATAAGCTAATTAGCTCAATTGGAGCATTTCTAGCATGTTTGGTTGAAATTGGAAGTTTACATTTTTCACTTTTGTCAGACAATTGCAATATTCTCTCAATAAGCTAATTAGCTCATTTGGAGCATTTCTAGCATTTTTGGTTGAAATTAGAAATTTACATTTTCAGTGTTGTCAGACGTTTGTAATATTCTCACAATAAGCTAATTAGCTCAATTGGAGCATTTCTAGCATGTTTGGTTGAAATTGGAAAGTTACATTTTTCAGTTTTGTCAGACGTTTGTAAAATTCTTACAGTAGGCTTATTTGCGCATTTTGAGCATTTCTAGCATGTTTGGTTGAAATTGGAAATTTACATTTTTCACTTTTGTCAGACAATTGCAATATTCTCACAATAAGCTAATTAGCTCAATTGGAGCATTTCTAGCATGTTTGGTTGAAATTGGAAATTTACATTTTTCACTTTTGTCAGACGTTTGTAATATTCTCACAATAAGCTAATTAGCTCAATTAGAGCATTTCTAGCATGTTTGGTTGAAATTGGAAATTTACATTTTTCAGTTTTGTCAGACAATTGCAATATTCTCTCAATAAGCTAGTTAGCTCAATTGGAGCATTTCTAGCATGTTTGGTTGAAATTGGAAATTTACATTTTTCAGTTTTTTCAGACGTTTGTAATATTCTCACAGTAAGCTAATTAGCTCAATTAGAGCATTTCTAGCATGTTTGGTTGAAATTGGAAATTTACATTTTTCAGTGTTGTCAGACTTTTGTAATATTCTCACAATAAGCTAAGTAGCTCAATTGTAGCATTTCTAGCATGTTTGGTTGAAATTGGAAATTTACATTTTTCAGTTTTGTCAGGCGTTTGTAATATTCTCACAATAAGCCAATTAGCTCAATTGGAGCATTTCTAGCATGTTTAGTTGAAATTGGAAATTTACATTTTTCAATTTTGTTAGACGTTTGTAATATTCTAACAATAAGCTAATTAGCTCAATTGGAGCATTTCTAGCATGTTTGGTTGAAATTGGAAATTTACATTTTTCAGTTTTGTCAGACAATTGCAAGATTTTCTCAATAAGCTAATTAGCTCAATTGGAGCATTTCTAGCATGTTTGGTTGAAATTGGAAATTTACATTTTTCACTTTTGTCAGACAATTGCAATATTCTCACAATAAGCTAATTAGCTCAATTGGAGCATTTCTAGCATGTTTGGTTGAAATTGGAAGTTTACATTTTTCACTTTTGTCAGACAATTGCAATATTCTCTCAATAAGCTAATTAGCTCATTTGGAGCATTTCTAGCATTTTTGGTTGAAATTAGAAATTTACATTTTCAGTGTTGTCAGACGTTTGTAATATTCTCACAATAAGCTAATTAGCTCAATTGGAGCATTTCTAGCATGTTTGGTTGAAATTGGAAAGTTACATTTTTCAGTTTTGTCAGACGTTTGTAAAATTCTTACAGTAGGCTTATTTGCGCATTTTGAGCATTTCTAGCATGTTTGGTTGAAATTGGAAATTTACATTTTTCACTTTTGTCAGACAATTGCAATATTCTCACAATAAGCTAATTAGCTCAATTGGAGCATTTCTAGCATGTTTGGTTGAAATTGGAAATTTACATTATTCAGTGTTGTCAGACGTTTGTAATATTCTCACAATAAGCTAATTAGCTCAATTAGAGCATTTCTAGCATGTTTGGTTGAAATTGGAAATTTACATTTTTCAGTTTTGTCAGACAATTGCAATATTCTCTCAATAAGCTAGTTAGCTCAATTGGAGCATTTCTAGCATGTTTGGTTGAAATTGGAAATTTACATTTTTCAGTTTTTTCAGACGTTTGTAATATTCTCACAGTAAGCTAATTAGCTCAATTAGAGCATTTCGAGCATGTTTGGTTGAAATTGGAAATTTACATTTTTCAGTGTTGTCAGACTTTTGTAATATTCTCACAATAAGCTAATTAGTTCAATTGTAGCATTTCTAGCATGTTTGGTTGAAATTGGAAATTTACATTTTTCAGTTTTGTCAGACGTTTGTAATATTCTCACAATAAGCTAATTAGCTCAATTGGAGCATTTCTAGCATGTTTGGTTGAAATTGGAAATTTACATTTTTCACTTTTGTCAGACAATTGCAATATTCTCACAATAAGCTAATTAGCTCAATTGGAGCATTTCTAGCATGTTTGGTTGAAATTGGAAATTTACATTTTTCACTTTTGTCAGACGTTTGTAATATTCTCACAATAAGCTAATTAGCTCAATTGGAGCATTTCTAGCATGTTTGGTTGAAATTGGAAATTTACATTTTTCAGTTTTGTCAGACGTTTGTAAAATTCTTGCAGTAGGCTTATTTGCGCAATTTGAGCATTTCTAGCATGTTTGGTTGAAATTGGAAATTTACATTTTTCACCTTTGTCAGACGTTTGTAATATTCTCACAATAAGCTAATTAGCTCAATTGGAGCATTTCTAGCATGTTTGGTTGAAATTGGAAATTTACATTTTTCAGTTTTGTCAGACGTTTGTAAAATTCTTGCAGTAGGCTTATTTGCGCAATTTGAGCATTTCTAGCATGTTTGGTTGAAATTGGAAATTTACATTTTTCACTTTTGTCAGACCATTGCAATATTCTCACAATAAGCTAATTAGCTCAATTGGAGCATTTCTAGCATGTTTGGTTGAAATTGGAAATTTACATTTTTCAGTGTTGTCAGACGTTTGTAATATTCTCACAATAAGCCAATTAGCTCAATTTGAGCATTTCTAGCATGTTTGGTTGAAATTGGAAATTTACATTTTTCAGTTTTGTCAGACGTTTGTAAAATTCTTGCAGTAGGCTTATTTGCGCAATTTGAGCATTTCTAGCATGTTTGGTTGAAATTGGAAATTTACATTTTTCACTTTTGTCAGACCATTGCAATATTCTCACAATACGCTAATTAGCTCAATTGGAGCATATCTAGCATGTTTGGTTGAAATTGGAAATTTACATTTTTCACTTTTGTCAGACGTTTGTAATATTCTCACAATAAGCTAATTAGCTCAATTGGAGCATTTCTAGCACGTTTGGTTGAAATTGGAAATTTACCTTTTTCACTTTTGTCAAACAATTGCAATATTCTCTCAATAAGCTAATTAGCTCAATTGAAGCATTTCTACCATGTTTGGTTGAAATTGAAAATTTACATTTTTCACTTTTGTCAGACGTTTGTAATATTCTCACAATAAGCTAATTAGCTCAATTTGAGCATTTCTAGCACGTTTGGTTGAAATTGGAAATTTACATTTTTCACTTTTGTCAAACAATTGCAATATTCTCTCAATAAGCTAATTAGCTCAATTGGAGCATTTCTAGCATGTTTGGTTGAAATTGGAATTTTACATTTTTCAGTTTTGTCAGACAATTGCAATATTCTCTCAATAAGCTAGTTAGCTCAATTGGAGCATTTCTAGCATGTTTGGTTGAAATTGGAAATTTACATTTTTCAGTTTTGTCAGACGTTTGTAATATTCTCACAATAAGCTAATTAGCTCAATTGGAGCATTTCTAGCATGTTTGGTTGAAATTGGAAATTTACATTTTTCACTTTTGTCAGACAATTGCAATATTCTCACAATAAGCCAATTAGCTCAATTGGAGCATTTCTAGCATGTTTAGTTGAAATTGGAAATTTACATTTTTCAATTTTGTTAGACGTTTGTAATATTTTAACAATAAGCTAATTAGCTCAATTGGAGCATTTCTAGCATGTTTGGTTGAAATTGGAGATTTACATTTTTCAGTTTTGTCAGACAATTGCAAGATTTTCTCAATAAGCTAATTAGCTCAATTGGAGCATTTCTAGCATGTTTGGTTGAAATTGGAAATTTACATTTTTCACTTTTGTCAGACAATTGCAATATTCTCACAATAAGCTAATTAGCTCAATTGGAGCATTTCTAGCATGTTTGGTTGAAATTGGAAGTTTACATTTTTCACTTTTGTCAGACAATTGCAATATTCTCTCAATAAGCTAATTAGCTCATTTGGAGCATTTCTAGCATTTTTGGTTGAAATTAGAAATTTACATTTTTCAGTGTTGTCAGACGTTTGTAATATTCTCACAATAAGCTAATTAGCTCAATTGGAGCATTTCTAGCATGTTTGGTTGAAATTGGAAAGTTACATTTTTCAGTTTTGTCAGACGTTTGTAAAATTCTTACAGTAGGCTTATTTGCGCATTTTGAGCATTTCTAGCATGTTTGGTTGAAATTGGAAGTTTACATTTTTCACTTTTGTCAGACAATTGCAATATTCTCACAATAAGCTAATTAGCTCAATTGGAGCATTTCTAGCATGTTTGGTTGAAATTGGAAATTTACATTTTTCACTTTTGTCAGACGTTTGTAATATTCTCACAATAAGCTAATTAGCTCAATTAGAGCATTTCTAGCATGTTTGGTTGAAATTGGAAATTTACATTTTTCAGTTTTGTCAGACGTTTGTAAAATTCTTGCAGTAGGCTTATTTGCGCAATTTGAGCATTTCTAGCATGTTTGGTTGAAATTGGAAATTTACATTTTTCACTTTTGTCAGACCATTGCAATATTCTCACAATAAGCTAATTAGCTCAATTGGAGCATTTCTAGCATGTTTGGTTGAAATTGGAAATTTACATTTTTCAGTGTTGTCAGACGTTTGTAATATTCTCACAATAAGCTAATTAGCTCAATTGGAGCATTTCTAGCATGTTTGGTTGAAATTGGAAATTTACATTTTTCACTTTTGTCAGACGTTTGTAATATTCTCACAATAAGCTAATTAGCTCAATTTGAGCATTTCTAGCACGTTTGGTTGAAATTGGAAATTTACATTTTTCACTTTTGTCAAACAATTGCAATATTCTCTCAATAAGCTAATTAGCTCAATTGGAGCATTTCTAGCATGTTTGGTTGAAATTGGAAATTTACATTTTTCACTTTTGTCAGACGTTTGTAATATTCTCACAATAAGCTAATTAGCTCAATTGGAGCATTCCTAGCATGTTTGGTTGAAATTGGAAATTTACATTTTTCAGTCTTTTCAGACGTTTGTAATATTCTCACAATAAGCTAATTAGCTCAATTGGAGCATTTCTAGCATGTTTGGTTGAAATTGGAAATTTACATTTTTCACTTTTGTCAAACAATTGCAATATTCTCTCAATAAGCTAATTAGCTCAATTGGAGCATTTCTAGCATGTTTGGTTGAAATTGGAAATTTACATTTTTCACTTTTGTCAGACCATTGCAATATTCTCACAATAAGCTAATTAGCTCAATTGGAGCATTTCTAGCATGTTTGGTTGAAATTGGAAGTTTACATTTTTCAGTGTTGTCAGACGTTTGTAATATTCTCACAATAAGCCAATTAGCTCAATTTGAGCATTTCTAGCATGTTTGGTTGAAATTGGAAATTTACATTTTTCAGTTTTGTCAGACGTTTGTAAAATTCTTGCAGTAGGCTTATTTGCGCAACTTGAGCATTTCTAGCATGTTTGGTTGAAATTGGAAATTTACATTTTTCACTTTTGTCAGACCATTGCAATATTCTCACAATACGCTAATTAGCTCAATTGGAGCATTTCTAGCATGTTTGGTTGAAATTGGAAATTTACATTTTTCAATTTTGTCAGACAATTGCAATATTCTCACAATAAGCTAATTAGCTCAATTGGAGCATTTCTAGCATGTTTGGTTGAAATTGGAAATTTACATTTTTCAATTTTGTTAGACGTTTGTAATATTCTCACAATAAGCTAATTAGCTCAATTTGAGCATTTCTAGCATGTTTGGTTGAAATTGGAAATTTACATTTTTCAGTTTTGTCAGATAATTGCAATATTCTCTCAGTAAGCTAATTAGCTCAATTGGAGCATTTCTAGCATGTTTGGTTGAAATTGGAAATTTACATTTTTCAGTTTTGTCAGACGTTTGTAGTATTCTCACAATAAGCTAATTAGCTCAATTGGAGCATTTCTAGCATGTTTGGTTGAAATTGGAAATTTACATCTTTCACTTTTGTCAGACAATTGCAATATTCTCACAATAAGCTAATTAGCTCAATTGGAGTATTTCTAGCATGTTTGGTTGAAATTGGAAGTTTACATTTTTCACTTTTGTCAGACAATTGCAATATTATCTCAATAAGCTAATTAGCTCAATTGGAGCATTTCTAGCATGTTTGGTTGAAATTGGAAATTTACATTTTTCAGTTTTGTCAGACGTTTGTAGTATTCTCACAATAAGCTAATTAGCTCAATTGGAGCATTTCTAGCATGTTTGGTTGAAATTAGAAATTTACATTTTTCAGTGTTGTCAGACGTTTGTAATATTCTCACAATAAGCTAATTAGCTCAATTGGAGCATTTCTAGCATGTTTGGTTGAAATTGGAAATTTACATTTTTCAGTGTTGTCAGACGTTTGTAAAATTCTCACAATAAGCCAATTAGCTCAATTTGAGCATTTCTAGCATGTTTGGTTGAAATTGGAAATTTACATTTTTCACTTTTGTCAGACCATTGCAATATTCTCACAATAAGCTAATTAGCTCAATTGGAGCATTTCTAGCATGTTTGGTTGAAATTGGAAATTTACATTTTTCAGTTTTGTCAGACGTTTGTAAAATTCTTACAGAAGGCTTATTTGCGCAATTTGAGCATTTCTATCATGTTTGGTTGAAATTGGAAATTTACATTTTTCACTTTTGTCAGACCATTGCAATATTCTCACAATAAGCTAATTAGCTCAATTGGAGCATTTCTAGCATGTTTGGTTGAAATTGGAAATTTACATTTTTCAGTTTTGTCAGACGTTTGTAAAATTCTTACAATAGGCTTTTTGCGCAATTTCAGCATTTCTAGCATGTTTGGTTGAAATTGGAAATTTACATTTTTCAATTTTGTTAGACGTTTGTAATATTCTCACAATAAGCTAATTAGCTCAATTGGAGCATTTCTAGCATGTTTGGTTGAAATTGGAAATTTACATTTTTCACTTTTGTCAGACAATTGCAATATTCTCACAATAAGCTAATTAGCTCAATTGGAGTATTTCTAGCATGTTTGGTTGAAATTGGAAGTTTACATTTTTCACTTTTGTCAGACAATTGCAATATTATCTCAATAAGCTAATTAGCTCAATTGGAGCATTTCTAGCATGTTTGGTTGAAATTGGAAATTTACATTTTTCAGTTTTGTCAGACGTTTGTAGTATTCTCACAATAAGCTAATTAGCTCAATTGGAGCATTTCTAGCATGTTTGGTTGAAATTAGAAATTTACATTTTTCATTGTTGTCAGACGTTTGTAATATTCTCACAATAAGCTAATTAGCTCAATTGGAGCATTTCTAGCATGTTTGGTTGAAATTGGAAATTTACATTTTTCAGTGTTGTCAGACGTTTGTAAAAATCTCACAATAAGCCAATTAGCTCAATTTGAGCATTTCTAGCATGTTTGGTTGAAATTGGAAATTTACATTTTTCACTTTTGTCAGACCATTGCAATATTCTCACAATAAGCTAATTAGCTCAATTGGAGCATTTCTAGCATGTTTGGTTGAAATTGGAAATTTACATTTTTCAGTTTTGTCAGACGTTTGTAAAATTCTTACAGTAGGCTTATTTGCGCAATTTGAGCATTTCTATCATGTTTGGTTGAAATTGGAAATTTACATTTTTCACTTTTGTCAGACCATTGCAATATTCTCACAATAAGCTAATTAGCTCAATTGGAGCATTTCTAGCATGTTTGGTTGAAATTGGAAATTTACATTTTTCAGTTTTGTCAGACGTTTGTAAAATTCTTACAGTAGGCTTTTTGCGCAATTTCAGCATTTCTAGCATGTTTGGTTGAAATTGGAAATTTACATTTTTCTCTTTTGTCAGACAATTGCAATATTCTCACAATAAGCTAATTAGCTCAATTGAAGCATTTCTAGCATGTTTGGTTGAAATTGGAAATTTACATTTTTCAGTTTTGTCAGGCGTTTGTAGAATTCTCACAATAAGCTAATTAGCTCAATTGGAGCATTTCTAGCATGTTTGGTTGAAATCGGAAATTTAAATTTTTCACTTTTGTCAGACAATTGCAATATTCTCACAATAGGCTAATTAGCTCAATTGGAGCATTTCTAGCATGTTTGGTTGAAATTGGAAATTTACATTTTTCAGTTTTGTCAGGCGTTTGTAGAATTCTCACAATAAGCTAATTAGCTCAATTGGAGCATTTCTAGCATGTTTGGTTGAAATCGGAAATTTAAATTTTTCACTTTTGTCAGACAATTGCAATATTCTCACAATAGGCTAATTAGCTCAATTGGAGCATTTCTAGCATGTTTGGTTGAAATTGGAAATTTACATTTTTCACTTTTGTCAGACGTTTGTAAAATTCTTGCAGTAGGCTTATTTGCGCAATTTGAGCATTTCTAGCATGATTGGTTGAAATTGGAAATTTACATTTTTCACTTTTGTCAGACCATTGCAATATTCTCACAATAAGCTAATTAGCTCAATTGGAGCATTTCTAGCATGTTTGGTTGAAATTGGAAGTTTACATTTTTCAGTGTTGTCAGACGTTTGTAATATTCTCACAATAAGCCAATTAGCTCAATTTGAGCATTTCTAGCATGTTTGGTTGAAATTGGAAATTTACATTTTTCAGTTTTGTCAGACGTTTGTAAAATTCTTGCAGTAGGCTTATTTGCGCAACTTGAGCATTTCTAGCATGTTTGGTTGAAATTGGAAATTTACATTTTTCACTTTTGTCAGACCATTGCAATATTCTCACAATACGCTAATTAGCTCAATTGGAGCATTTCTAGCATGTTTGGTTGAAATTGGAAATTTACATTTTTCAATTTTGTCAGACAATTGCAATATTCTCACAATAAGCTAATTAGCTCAATTGGAGCATTTCTAGCATGTTTGGTTGAAATTGGAAATTTACATTTTTCAATTTTGTTAGACGTTTGTAATATTCTCACAATACGCTAATTAGCTCAATTTGAGCATTTCTAGCATGTTTGGTTGAAATTGGAAATTTACATTTTTCAGTTTTGTCAGATAATTGCAATATTCTCTCAGTAAGCTAATTAGCTCAATTGGAGCATTTCTAGCATGTTTGGTTGAAATTGGAAATTTACATTTTTCAGTTTTGTCAGACGTTTGTAAAATTCTCACAATAAGCCAATTAGCTCAATTTGAGCATTTCTAGCATGTTTGGTTGAAATTGGAAATTTACATTTTTCACTTTTGTCAGACCATTGCAATATTCTCACAATAAGCTAATTAGCTCAATTGGAGCATTTCTAGCATGTTTGGTTGAAATTGGAAATTTACATTTTTCAGTTTTGTCAGACGTTTGTAAAATTCTTACAGTAGGCTTATTTGCGCAATTTGAGCATTTCTATCATGTTTGGTTGAAATTGGAAATTTACATTTTTCACTTTTGTCAGACCATTGCAATATTCTCACAATAAGCTAATTAGCTCAATTGGAGCATTTCTAGCATGTTTGGTTGAAATTGGAAATTTACATTTTTCAGTTTTGTCAGACGTTTGTAAAATTCTTACAGTAGGCTTTTTGCGCAATTTCAGCATTTCCAGCATGTTTGGTTGAAATTGGAAATTTACATTTTTCACTTTTGTCAAACAATTGCAATATTCTCACCTTAAGCTAATTAGCTCAATTGAAGCATTTCTAGCATTTTTGGTTGAAATTGGAAATTTACATTTTTCAATTTTGTCAGACGTTTGTAATATTCTCACAATAAGCTAATTAGCTCAATTGGAGCATTTCTAGCATGTTTGGTTGAAATTGGAAATTTACATTTTTCACTTTTGTCAGACAATTGCAATATTCTCATAATAAGCTAATTAGCTCAATTGGAGTATTTCTAGCATGTTTGGTTGAAATTGGAAGTTTACATTTTTCACTTTTGTCAGACGTTTGTAATATTCCCACAATAAGCTAATTAGCTCAATTGGAGCATTTCTAGCATGTTTGGTTGAAATTGGAAATTTACATTTTTCACTTTTGTCAGACGTTTGTAATATTCCCACAATAAGCTAATTAGCTCAATTGGAGCATTTCTAGCATGTTTGGTTGAAATTGGAAATTTACATTTTTCACTTTTGACAGACAATTGCAATATTCTCACAATAATCTAATTAGCTCAATTGGAGCATTTCTAGCATGTTTGGTTGAAATTGGAAATTTACATTTTTCAGTTTTGTCAGACGTTTGTAATATTCTCACAATAAGCTAATTAGCTCAATTGGAGCATTTCTAGCATGTTTGGTTGAAATTGGAAATTTACATTTTTCAGTTTTGTCAGACGTTTGTAATATTCTCACAATAAGCTAATTAGCTCAATTAGAGCATTTCTAGCATGTTTGGTTGAAATTGGAAATTTACATTTTTCAGTGTTGTCAGACTTTTGTAATATTCTCACAATAAGCTAATTAGCTCAATTGTAGCATTTCTAGCATGTTTGGTTGAAATTGGAAATTTACATTTTTCAGTTTTGTCAGACGTTTGTAATATTCTCACAATAAGCTAATTAGCTCAATTGGAGCATTTCTAGCATGTTTGGTTGAAATTGGAAATTTACATTTTTCACTTTTGTCAGACAATTGCAATATTCTCACAATAAGCCAATTAGCTCGATTGGAGCATTTCTAGCATGTTTGGTTGAAATTGGAAGTTTACATTTTTCACTTTTGTCAGACGTTTGTAAAATTCTCACAATAAGCTAATTAGCTCAATTGGAGCATTTCTAGCATGTTTGGTTGAAATTGGAAATTTACATTTTTCAGTTTTGTCAGACGTTTGTAATATTCTCACAATAAGCTAATTAGCTCAATTAGAGCATTTCTAGAATGTTTGGTTGAAATTGGAAATTTACATTTTTCAGTGTTGTCAGACGTTTGTAATATTCTCACCATAAGCTAATTAGCTCAATTGGAGCATTTCTAGCATGTTTGGTTGAAATTGGAAAGTTACATTTTTCAGTTTTGTCAGACGTTTGTAAAATTCTTACAGTAGGCTTATTTGCGCATTTTGAGCATTTCTAGCATGTTTGGTTGAAATTGGAAATTTACATTTTTCACTTTTGTCAGACAATTGCAATATTCTCACAATAAGCTAATTAGCTCAATTGGAGCATTTCTAGCATGTTTGGTTGAAATTGGAAATTTACATTTTTCACTTTTGTCAGACGTTTGTAATATTCTCACAATAAGCTAATTAGCTCAATTGGAGCATTTCTAGCATGTTTGGTTGAAATTGGAAATTTACATTTTTCACTTTTGTCAGACGTTTGTAAAATTCTTGCAGTAGGCTTATTTGCGCAATTTGAGCATTTCTAGCATGATTGGTTGAAATTGGAAATTTACATTTTTCACTTTTGTCAGACCATTGCAATATTCTCACAATAAGCTAATTAGCTCAATTGGAGCATTTCTAGCATGTTTGGTTGAAATTGGAAGTTTACATTTTTCAGTGTTGTCAGACGTTTGTAATATTCTCACAATAAGCCAATTAGCTCAATTTGAGCATTTCTAGCATGTTTGGTTGAAATTGGAAATTTACATTTTTCAGTTTTGTCAGACGTTTGTAAAATTCTTGCAGTAGGCTTATTTGCGCAACTTGAGCATTTCTAGCATGTTTGGTTGAAATTGGAAATTTACATTTTTCACTTTTGTCAGACCATTGCAATATTCTCACAATACGCTAATTAGCTCAATTGGAGCATTTCTAGCATGTTTGGTTGAAATTGGAAATTTACATTTTTCAATTTTGTCAGACAATTGCAATATTCTCACAATAAGCTAATTAGCTCAATTGGAGCATTTCTAGCATGTTTGGTTGAAATTGGAAATTTACATTTTTCAATTTTGTTAGACGTTTGTAATATTCTCACAATAAGCTAATTAGCTCAATTTGAGCATTTCTAGCATGTTTGGTTGAAATTGGAAATTTACATTTTTCAGTTTTGTCAGATAATTGCAATATTCTCTCAGTAAGCTAATTAGCTCAATTGGAGCATTTCTAGCATGTTTGGTTGAAATTGGAAATTTACATTTTTCAGTTTTGTCAGACGTTTGTAGTATTCTCACAATAAGCTAATTAGCTCAATTGGAGCATTTCTAGCATGTTTGGTTGAAATTGGAAATTTACATTTTTCACTTTTGTCAGACAATTGCAATATTCTCACAATAAGCTAATTAGCTCAATTGGAGTATTTCTAGCATGTTTGGTTGAAATTGGAAGTTTACATTTTTCACTTTTGTCAGACAATTGCAATATTATCTCAATAAGCTAATTAGCTCAATTGGAGCATTTCTAGCATGTTTGGTTGAAATTGGAAATTTACATTTTTCAGTTTTGTCAGACGTTTGTAGTATTCTCACAATAAGCTAATTAGCTCAATTGGAGCATTTCTAGCATGTTTGGTTGAAATTAGAAATTTACATTTTTCAGTGTTGTCAGACGTTTGTAATATTCTCACAATAAGCTAATTAGCTCAATTGGAGCATTTCTAGCATGTTTGGTTGAAATTGGAAATTTACATTTTTCAGTGTTGTCAGACGTTTGTAAAATTCTCACAATAAGCCAATTAGCTCAATTTGAGCATTTCTAGCATGTTTGGTTGAAATTGGAAATTTACATTTTTCACTTTTGTCAGACCATTGCAATATTCTCACAATAAGCTAATTAGCTCAATTGGAGCATTTCTAGCATGTTTGGTTGAAATTGGAAATTTACATTTTTCAGTTTTGTCAGACGTTTGTAAAATTCTTACAGAAGGCTTATTTGCGCAATTTGAGCATTTCTATCATGTTTGGTTGAAATTGGAAATTTACATTTTTCACTTTTGTCAGACCATTGCAATATTCTCACAATAAGCTAATTAGCTCAATTGGAGCATTTCTAGCATGTTTGGTTGAAATTGGAAATTCACATTTTTCAGTTTTGTCAGAGGTTTGTAAAATTCTTACAATAGGCTTTTTGCGCAATTTCAGCATTTCTAGCATGTTTGGTTGAAATTGGAAATTTACATTTTTCAATTTTGTTAGACGTTTGTAATATTCTCACAATAAGCTAATTAGCTCAATTGGAGCATTTCTAGCATGTTTGGTTGAAATTGGAAATTTACATTTTTCACTTTTGTCAGACAATTGCAATATTCTCACAATAAGCTAATTAGCTCAATTGGAGTATTTCTAGCATGTTTGGTTGAAATTGGAAGTTTACATTTTTCACTTTTGTCAGACAATTGCAATATTATCTCAATAAGCTAATTAGCTCAATTGGAGCATTTCTAGCATGTTTGGTTGAAATTGGAAATTTACATTTTTCAGTTTTGTCAGACGTTTGTAGTATTCTCACAATAAGCTAATTAGCTCAATTGGAGCATTTCTAGCATGTTTGGTTGAAATTAGAAATTTACATTTTTCATTGTTGTCAGACGTTTGTAATATTCTCACAATAAGCTAATTAGCTCAATTGGAGCATTTCTAGCATGTTTGGTTGAAATTGGAAATTTACATTTTTCAGTGTTGTCAGACGTTTGTAAAAATCTCACAATAAGCCAATTAGCTCAATTTGAGCATTTCTAGCATGTTTGGTTGAAATTGGAAATTTACATTTTTCACTTTTGTCAGACCATTGCAATATTCTCACAATAAGCTAATTAGCTCAATTGGAGCATTTCTAGCATGTTTGGTTGAAATTGGAAATTTACATTTTTCAGTTTTGTCAGACGTTTGTAAAATTCTTACAGTAGGCTTATTTGCGCAATTTGAGCATTTCTATCATGTTTGGTTGAAATTGGAAATTTACATTTTTCACTTTTGTCAGACCATTGCAATATTCTCACAATAAGCTAATTAGCTCAATTGGAGCATTTCTAGCATGTTTGGTTGAAATTGGAAATTTACATTTTTCAGTTTTGTCAGACGTTTGTAAAATTCTTACAGTAGGCTTTTTGCGCAATTTCAGCATTTCTAGCATGTTTGGTTGAAATTGGAAATTTACATTTTTCTCTTTTGTCAGACAATTGCAATATTCTCACAATAAGCTAATTAGCTCAATTGAAGCATTTCTAGCATGTTTGGTTGAAATTGGAAATTTACATTTTTCAGTTTTGTCAGGCGTTTGTAGAATTCTCACAATAAGCTAATTAGCTCAATTGGAGCATTTCTAGCATGTTTGGTTGAAATCGGAAATTAAAATTTTTCACTTTTGTCAGACAATTGCAATATTCTCACAATAGGCTAATTAGCTCAATTGGAGCATTTCTAGCATGTTTGGTTGAAATTGGAAATTTACATTTTTCACTTTTGTCAGACAATTGCAATATTCTCACAATAAGCTAATTAGCTCAATTGGAGCATTTCTAGCATGTTTGGTTGAAATTGGAAATTTACATTTTTCAGTTTTATCAGACGTTTGTAGTATTCTCACAATAAGCTAATTAGCTCAATTGGAGCATTTCTAGCATGTTTGGTTGAAATTGGAAATTTAGATTTTTCACTTTTGTCAGACAATTGCAATATTCTCACAATAAGCTAATTAGCTCAATTGGAGCATTTCTAGCATGTTTGGTTGAAATTGGAAATTTACATTTTTCACTTTTGTCAGACAATTGCAATATTCTCACAATAAGCTAATTAGCTCAATTGGAGCATTTCTAGCATGTTTGGTTGAAATTGGAAATTTACTTTTTTCACTTTTGTCAGACGTTTGTAATATTCTCACAATAAGCTAATTAGCTCAATTGGAGCATTTCTAGCACGTTTGCTTGAAATTGGAAATTTACATTTTTCACTTTTGTCAAACAATTGCAATATTCTCTCAATAAGCTAATTAGCTCAATTGGAGCATTTCTAGCATGTTTGGTTGAAATTGGAAATTTACATTTTTCAGTTTTGTCAGACGTTTGTAAAATTCTTACAGTAGGCTTATTTGCGCAATTGGAGCATTTCTAGCATGTTTGGTTGAAATTGGAAATTTACATTTTTCACTTTTGTCAGACAAATGCAATATTCTCACAATAAGCTAATTAGCTCAATTGGAGCAATTCTAGCATGTTTGGTTGAAATTGGAAATTTACATTTTTCACTTTTGTCAGACGTTTGTAATATTCCCACAATAAGCTGATTAGCTCAATTGGAGCATTTCTAGCATGTTTGGTTGAAATTGGAAATTTACATTTTTCACTTTTGTCAGACAATTGCAATATTCTCACAATAAGCTAATTAGCTCAATTGGGGCATTTCTAGCATGTTTGGTTGAAATTGGAAGTTTCCATTTTTCACTTTTGTCAGACGTTTGTAATATTCTCACAATAAGCTAATTAGCTCAATTGGAGCATTTCTAGCACGTTTGGTTGAAATTAGAAATTTACATTTTTCACTTTTGTCAAACAATTGCAATATTCTCTCAATAAGCTAATTAGCTCAATTGGAGCATTTCTAGCATGTTTGGTTGAAATTGGAAATTTACATTTTTCACTTTTGTCAAACGTTTGTAATATTCTCACAATAAGCTAATTAGCTCAATTGGAGCATTTCTAGCATGTTTGGTTGAAATTGGAAGTTTACATTTTTCACTTTTGTCAGACAATTGCAATATTCTCACAATAAGCTAATTAGCTCAATTGGAGCATTTCTAGCATGTTTGGTTGAAATTGGAAATTTACTTTTTTCACTTTTGTCAGACGTTTGTAATATTCTCACAATAAGCTAATTAGCTCAATTGGAGCATTTCTAGCACGTTTGCTTGAAATTAGAAATTTACATTTTTCACTTTTGTCAAACAATTGCAATATTCTCTCAATAAGCTAATTAGCTCAAGTGGAGCATTTCTAGCATGTTTGGTTGAAATTGGAAATTTACATTTTTCAGTTTTGTCAGACGTTTGTAAAATTCTTACAGTAGGCTTATTTGCGCAATTGGAGCATTTCTAGCATGTTTGGTTGAAATTGGAAATTTACATTTTTCACTTTTGTCAGGCAAATGCAATATTCTCACAATAAGCTAATTAGCTCAATTGGAGCAATTCTAGCATGTTTGGTTGAAATTGGAAATTTAAATTTTTCACTTTTGTCAGACGTTTGTAATATTCCCACAATAAGCTGATTAGCTCAATTGGAGCATTTCTAGCATGTTTGGTTGAAATTGGAAATTTACATTTTTCACTTTTGTCAGACAATTGCAATATTCTCACAATAAGCTAATTAGCTCAATTGGAGCATTTCTAGCATGTTTGGTTGAAATTGGAAGTTTACATTTTTCACTTTTGTCAGACGTTTGTAATATTCTCACAATAAGCTAATTAGCTCAATTGGAGCATTTCTAGCACGTTTGGTTGAAATTAGAATTTTACATTTTTCACTTTTGTCAAACAATTGCAATATTCTCTCAATAAGCTAATTAGCTCAATTGGAGCATTTCTAGCATGTTTGGTTGAAATTGGAAATTTACATTTTTCACTTTTGTCAGACGTTTGTAATATTCCCACAATAAGCTAATTAGCTCAATTGGAGCATTTCTAGCATGTTTGGTTGAAATTGGAATTTTACATTTTTCAGTTTTGTCAGACAATTGCAATATTCTCTCAATAAGCTAGATAGCTCAATTGGAGCATTTCTAGCATATTTGGTTGAAATTGGAAATTTACATTTTTCAGTTTTGTCAGACGTTTGTAATGTTCTCACAATAAGCTAATTAGCTCAATTGGAGCATTTCTAGCATGTTTGGTTGAAATTGGAAATTTACATTTTTCAGTGTTGTCAGACGTTTGTAATATTCTCACAATAAGCTAATTAGCTCAATTGGAGCATTTCTAGCATGTTTGGTTGAAATTGGAAATTTACATTTTTCAGTTTTGTCAGACGTTTGTAATATTCTCACAAGAAGCTAATTAGCTCAGTTGGAGCATTCCTAGCATGTTTGGTTGAAATTGGAAATTTACATTTTTCACTTTTCTCAGACAATTGCAATATTCTCACAATAAGCTAACTAGCTCAATTGGAGCATTTCTAGCATGTTTGGTTGAAATTGGAAATTTACATTTTTCAGTTTTGTCAGACAATTGCAATATTCTCTCAATAAGCTAATTAGCTCAATTGGAGCATTTCTAGCATGTTTGGTTAAAATTGGAAATTTACATTTTTCAGTGTTGTCAGACGTTTGTAATATTCTCACAATAAGCTAATTAGCTCAATTGGAGCATTTCTAGCATGTTTGGTTGAAATTGGAAATTTACATTTTTCACTTTTGTCAGACAATTGCAATATTCTCACAGTAAGCTAATTAGCTCAATTGGAGCAATTCTAGCATGTTTGGTTGAAATTGGAATTTTACATTTTTCACTTTTGTCAGACGTTTGTAATATTCCCACAATAAGCTAATTAGCTCAATTGGAGCATTTCTAGCATGTTTGGTTGAAATTGGAATTTTACATTTTTCAGTTTTGTCAGACAATTGCATTATTCTCTCAATAAGCTAGTTAGCTCAATTGAAGCATTTCTAGCATGTTTGGTTGAAATTGGAAATTTACATTTTTCAGTTTTGTCAGACGTTTGTAATGTTCTCACAATAAGCTAATTAGCTCAATTGGAGCATTTCTAGCATGTTTGGTTGAAATTGGAAGTTTACATTTTTCAGTGTTGTCAGACGTTTGTAATATTCTCACAATAAGCTAATTAGCTCAATTGGAGCATTTCTAGCATGTTTGGTTGAAATTGGAAATTTACATTTTTCAGTTTTGTCAGACGTTTGTAATATTCTCACAATAAGCTAATTAGCTCAATTGGAGCATTTCTAGCATGTTTGGTTGAAATTGGAAATTTACATTTTTCAATTTTGTTAGACGTTTGTAATATTCTCACAATAAGCTAATTAGCTCAATTTGAGCATTTCTAGCATGTTTGGTTGAAATTGGAAATTTACATTTTTCAGTTTTGTCAGATAATTGCAATATTCTCTCAGTAAGCTAATTAGCTCAATTGGAGCATTTCTAGCATGTTTGGTTGAAATTGGAAATTTACATTTTTCAGTTTTGTCAGACGTTTGTAGTATTCTCACAATAAGCTAATTAGCTCAATTGGAGCATTTCTAGCATGTTTGGTTGAAATTGGAAATTTACATTTTTCACTTTTGTCAGACAATTGCAATATTCTCACAATAAGCTAATTAGCTCAATTGGAGTATTTCTAGCATGTTTGGTTGAAATTGGAAGTTTACATTTTTCACTTTTGTCAGACAATTGCAATATTATCTCAATAAGCTAATTAGCTCAATTGGAGCATTTCTAGCATGTTTGGTTGAAATTGGAAATTTACATTTTTCAGTTTTGTCAGACGTTTGTAGTATTCTCACAATAAGCTAATTAGCTCAATTGGAGCATTTCTAGCATGTTTGGTTGAAATTAGAAATTTACATTTTTCAGTGTTGTCAGACGTTTGTAATATTCTCACAATAAGCTAATTAGCTCAATTGGAGCATTTCTAGCATGTTTGGTTGAAATTGGAAATTTACATTTTTCACTTTTGTCAGACCATTGCAATATTCTCACAATAAGCTAATTAGCTCAATTGGAGCATTTCTAGCATGTTTGGTTGAAATTGGAAATTTACATTTTTCAGTTTTGTCAGACGTTTGTAAAATTCTTACAGAAGGCTTATTTGCGCAATTTGAGCATTTCTATCATGTTTGGTTGAAATTGGAAATTTACATTTTTCACTTTTGTCAGACCATTGCAATATTCTCACAATAAGCTAATTAGCTCAATTGGAGCATTTCTAGCATGTTTGGTTGAAATTGGAAATTCACATTTTTCAGTTTTGTCAGAGGTTTGTAAAATTCTTACAATAGGCTTTTTGCGCAATTTCAGCATTTCTAGCATGTTTGGTTGAAATTGGAAATTTACATTTTTCAATTTTGTTAGACGTTTGTAATATTCTCACAATAAGCTAATTAGCTCAATTGGAGCATTTCTAGCATGTTTGGTTGAAATTGGAAATTTACATTTTTCACTTTTGTCAGACAATTGCAATATTCTCACAATAAGCTAATTAGCTCAATTGGAGTATTTCTAGCATGTTTGGTTGAAATTGGAAGTTTACATTTTTCACTTTTGTCAGACAATTGCAATATTATCTCAATAAGCTAATTAGCTCAATTGGAGCATTTCTAGCATGTTTGGTTGAAATTGGAAATTTACATTTTTCAGTTTTGTCAGACGTTTGTAGTATTCTCACAATAAGCTAATTAGCTCAATTGGAGCATTTCTAGCATGTTTGGTTGAAATTAGAAATTTACATTTTTCATTGTTGTCAGACGTTTGTAATATTCTCACAATAAGCTAATTAGCTCAATTGGAGCATTTCTAGCATGTTTGGTTGAAATTGGAAATTTACATTTTTCAGTGTTGTCAGACGTTTGTAAAAATCTCACAATAAGCCAATTAGCTCAATTTGAGCATTTCTAGCATGTTTGGTTGAAATTGGAAATTTACATTTTTCACTTTTGTCAGACCATTGCAATATTCTCACAATAAGCTAATTAGCTCAATTGGAGCATTTCTAGCATGTTTGGTTGAAATTGGAAATTTACATTTTTCAGTTTTGTCAGACGTTTGTAAAATTCTTACAGTAGGCTTATTTGCGCAATTTGAGCATTTCTATCATGTTTGGTTGAAATTGGAAATTTACATTTTTCACTTTTGTCAGACCATTGCAATATTCTCACAATAAGCTAATTAGCTCAATTGGAGCATTTCTAGCATGTTTGGTTGAAATTGGAAATTTACATTTTTCAGTTTTGTCAGACGCTTGTAAAATTCTTACAGTAGGCTTTTTGCGCAATTTCAGCATTTCTAGCATGTTTGGTTGAAATTGGAAATTTACATTTTTCTCTTTTGTCAGACAATTGCAATATTCTCACAATAAGCTAATTAGCTCAATTGAAGCATTTCTAGCATGTTTGGTTGAAATTGGAAATTTACATTTTTCAGTTTTGTCAGGCGTTTGTAGAATTCTCACAATAAGCTAATTAGCTCAATTGGAGCATTTCTAGCATGTTTGGTTGAAATCGGAAATTTAAATTTTTCACTTTTGTCAGACAATTGCAATATTCTCACAATAGGCTAATTAGCTCAATTGGAGCATTTCTAGCATGTTTGGTTGAAATTGGAAATTTACATTTTTCACTTTTGTCAGACAATTGCAATATTCTCACAATAAGCTAATTAGCTCAATTGGAGCATTTCTAGCATGTTTGGTTGAAATTGGAAATTTACATTTTTCAGTTTTATCAGACGTTTGTAGTATTCTCACAATAAGCTAATTAGCTCAATTGGAGCATTTCTAGCATGTTTGGTTGAAATTGGAAATTTACATTTTTCACTTTTGTCAGACAATTGCAATATTCTCACAATAAGCTAATTAGCTCAATTGGAGCATTTCTAGCATGTTTGGTTGAAATTGGAAATTTACATTTTTCACTTTTGTCAGACAATTGCAATATTCTCACAATAAGCTAATTAGCTCAATTGGAGCATTTCTAGCATGTTTGGTTGAAATTGGAAATTTACTTTTTTCACTTTTGTCAGACGTTTGTAATATTCTCACAATAAGCTAATTAGCTCAATTGGAGCATTTCTAGCACGTTTGCTTGAAATTGGAAATTTACATTTTTCACTTTTGTCAAACAATTGCAATATTCTCTCAATAAGCTAATTAGCTCAATTGGAGCATTTCTAGCATGTTTGGTTGAAATTGGAAATTTACATTTTTCAGTTTTGTCAGACGTTTGTAAAATTCTTACAGTAGGCTTATTTGCGCAATTGGAGCATTTCTAGCATGTTTGGTTGAAATTGGAAATTTACATTTTTCACTTTTGTCAGACAAATGCAATATTCTCACAATAAGCTAATTAGCTCAATTGGAGCAATTCTAGCATGTTTGGTTGAAATTGGAAATTTACATTTTTCACTTTTGTCAGACGTTTGTAATATTCCCACAATAAGCTGATTAGCTCAATTGGAGCATTTCTAGCATGTTTGGTTGAAATTGGAAATTTACATTTTTCACTTTTGTCAGACAATTGCAATATTCTCACAATAAGCTAATTAGCTCAATTGGAGCATTTCTAGCATGTTTGGTTGAAATTGGAAGTTTCCATTTTTCACTTTTGTCAGACGTTTGTAATATTCTCACAATAAGCTAATTAGCTCAATTGGAGCATTTCTAGCACGTTTGGTTGAAATTAGAAATTTACATTTTTCACTTTTGTCAAACAATTGCAATATTCTCTCAATAAGCTAATTAGCTCAATTGGAGCATTTCTAGCATGTTTGGTTGAAATTGGAAATTTACATTTTTCACTTTTGTCAAACGTTTGTAATATTCTCACAATAAGCTAATTAGCTCAATTGGAGCATTTCTAGCATGTTTGGTTGAAATTGGAAGTTTACATTTTTCACTTTTGTCAGACAATTGCAATATTCTCACAATAAGCTAATTAGCTCAATTGGAGCATTTCTAGCATGTTTGGTTGAAATTGGAAATTTACTTTTTTCACTTTTGTCAGACGTTTGTAATATTCTCACAATAAGCTAATTAGCTCAATTGGAGCATTTCTAGCACGTTTGCTTGAAATTAGAAATTTACATTTTTCACTTTTGTCAAACAATTGCAATATTCTCTCAATAAGCTAATTAGCTCAAGTGGAGCATTTCTAGCATGTTTGGTTGAAATTGGAAATTTACATTTTTCAGTTTTGTCAGACGTTTGTAAAATTCTTACAGTAGGCTTATTTGCGCAATTGGAGCATTTCTAGCATGTTTGGTTGAAATTGGAAATTTACATTTTTCACTTTTGTCAGGCAAATGCAATATTCTCACAATAAGCTAATTAGCTCAATTGGAGCAATTCTAGCATGTTTGGTTGAAATTGGAAATTTAAATTTTTCACTTTTGTCAGACGTTTGTAATATTCCCACAATAAGCTGATTAGCTCAATTGGAGCATTTCTAGCATGTTTGGTTGAAATTGGAAATTTACATTTTTCACTTTTGTCAGACAATTGCAATATTCTCACAATAAGCTAATTAGCTCAATTGGAGCATTTCTAGCATGTTTGGTTGAAATTGGAAGTTTACATTTTTCACTTTTGTCAGACGTTTGTAATATTCTCACAATAAGCTAATTAGCTCAATTGGAGCATTTCTAGCACGTTTGGTTGAAATTAGAATTTTACATTTTTCACTTTTGTCAAACAATTGCAATATTCTCTCAATAAGCTAATTAGCTCAATTGGAGCATTTCTAGCATGTTTGGTTGAAATTGGAAATTTACATTTTTCACTTTTGTCAGACGTTTGTAATATTCCCACAATAAGCTAATTAGCTCAATTGGAGCATTTCTAGCATGTTTGGTTGAAATTGGAATTTTACATTTTTCAGTTTTGTCAGACAATTGCAATATTCTCTCAATAAGCTAGATAGCTCAATTGGAGCATTTCTAGCATATTTGGTTGAAATTGGAAATTTACATTTTTCAGTTTTGTCAGACGTTTGTAATGTTCTCACAATAAGCTAATTAGCTCAATTGGAGCATTTCTAGCATGTTTGGTTGAAATTGGAAATTTACATTTTTCAGTGTTGTCAGACGTTTGTAATATTCTCACAATAAGCTAATTAGCTCAATTGGAGCATTTCTAGCATGTTTGGTTGAAATTGGAAATTTACATTTTTCAGTTTTGTCAGACGTTTGTAATATTCTCACAAGAAGCTAATTAGCTCAGTTGGAGCATTCCTAGCATGTTTGGTTGAAATTGGAAATTTACATTTTTCACTTTTCTCAGACAATTGCAATATTCTCACAATAAGCTAACTAGCTCAATTGGAGCATTTCTAGCATGTTTGGTTGAAATTGGAAATTTACATTTTTCAGTTTTGTCAGACAATTGCAATATTCTCTCAATAAGCTAATTAGCTCAATTGGAGCATTTCTAGCATGTTTGGTTAAAATTGGAAATTTACATTTTTCAGTGTTGTCAGACGTTTGTAATATTCTCACAATAAGCTAATTAGCTCAATTGGAGCATTTCTAGCATGTTTGGTTGAAATTGGAAATTTACATTTTTCACTTTTGTCAGACAATTGCAATATTCTCACAGTAAGCTAATTAGCTCAATTGGAGCAATTCTAGCATGTTTGGTTGAAATTGGAATTTTACATTTTTCACTTTTGTCAGACGTTTGTAATATTCCCACAATAAGCTAATTAGCTCAATTGGAGCATTTCTAGCATGTTTGGTTGAAATTGGAATTTTACATTTTTCAGTTTTGTCAGACAATTGCATTATTCTCTCAATAAGCTAGTTAGCTCAATTGAAGCATTTCTAGCATGTTTGGTTGAAATTGGAAATTTACATTTTTCAGTTTTGTCAGACGTTTGTAATGTTCTCACAATAAGCTAATTAGCTCAATTGGAGCATTTCTAGCATGTTTGGTTGAAATTTGAATTTTACATTTTTCAGTGTTGTCAGACGTTTGTAATATTCTCACAATAAGCTAATTAGCTCAATTGGAGCATTTCTAGCATGTTTGGTTGAAATTGGAAATTTACATTTTTCAGTTTTGTCAGACGTTTGTAATATTCTCACAATAAGCTAATTAGCTCAATTGGAGCATTTCTAGCATGTTTAGTTGAAATTGGAAATTTACATTTTTCACTTTTGTCAGACAATTGCAATATTCTCACAATAAGCTAAATAGCTCAATTGGAGCATTTCTAGCATGTTTGGTTGAAATTGGAAATTTACATTTCTCAATTTTGTTAGACGATTGCAATATTCTCACAATAAGCTAGGTAGCTCAATTGGAGCATTTCTAGCATGTTTGGTTGAAATTGGAAATTTACATTTTTCAGTTTTGTCAGACAATTGCAATATTCTCTCAATAAGCTAATTAGCTCAATTGGAGCATTTCTAGCATGTTTGTTTGAAATTGGAAATTTACATTTTTCAGTTTTGTCAGACGTTTGTAGTTTTCTCACAATAAGCTAATTAGCTCAATTGGAGCATTTCTAGCATGTTTGGTTGAAATTGGAAGTTTACATTTTTCACTTTTGTCAGACAATTGCAATATTCTCTCAATAAGCTAATTAGCTCATTTGGAGCATTTCTAGTATTTTTGGCTGAAATTAGAAATTTACATTTTTCAGTGTTGTCAGACGTTTGTAATATTCTCACAATAAGCTAATTAGCTCAATTGGAGCAATCCTAGCATGTTTGGTTGAAATTGAAAATTTACATTTTTCACTTTTGTCAGACGTTTGTAAAATTCTTACAGTAGGCTTATTTGCGCAATTTGAGCATTTCTAGCATGTTTGGTTGAAATTGGAAATTTACATTTTTCACTTTTGTCAGACAATTGCAATATTCTCACAATAAGCTAATTAGCTCAATTGGAGCATTTTAGCATGTTTGGTTGAAATTGGAAATTTACATTTTTCAGTGTTGTCAGACGTTTGTAATATTCTCACAATAAGCTAATTAGCTCAATTGGAGCATTTCTAGCATGTTTGGTTGAAATTGGAAGTTTACATTTTTCACTTTTGTCAGACGTTTGCAATATTCTCACAATAAGCTAATTAGCTCAATTGGAGCATTTCTAGCATGTTTGGTTGAAATTGGAAATTTACATTTTTCACTTTTGTCAGACGTTTGTAATATTCTCACAATAAGCTAATTAGCTCAATTGGAGCATTTCTAGCACGTTTGGTTGAAATTGGAAATTTACATTTTTCACTTTTGTCAAACAATTGCAATATTCTCACAATAAGCTAATTAGCTCAATTGGAGCATTTCTAGCATGTTTGGTTGAAATTGGAAATTTACATTTTTCACTTTTGTCAGACGTTTGTAATATTCTCACAATAAGCTAATTAGCTCAATTGGAGCATTTCTAGCATGTTTGGTTGAAATTAGAAATTTACATTTTTCAGTGTTGTCAGACGTTTGTAATATTCTCACAATAAGCTAATTAGCTCAATTGGAGCATTTCTAGCATTTTTGGTTGAAATTGGAAATTTACATTTTTCAGTTTTGTCAGACGTTTGTAAAATTCTTACAGTAGGCTTATTCGCGCAATTTGAGCATTTCTAGCATGTTTGGCTGAAATTGGAAATTTAAATTTTTCACTTTTGTCAGACAATTGCAATATTCTCACGATAAGCTAATTAGCTCAATTGGAGCATTTCTAGCATGTTTGGTTGAAATTGGAAATTTACATTTTTCAGTGTTGTCAGACGTTTGTAATATTCTCACAATAAGCTAATTAGCTCAATTGGAGCAATTCTAGCATGTTTGGTTGAAATTGGAAATTTACATTTTTCACTTTTGTCAGACGTTTGTAATATTCCCACAATAAGCTGATTAGCTCAATTGGAGCATTTCTAGCATGTTTGGTTGAAATTGGAAATTTACATTTTTCACTTTTGTCAGACAATTGCAATATTCTCACAATAAGCTAATTAGCTCAATTGGAGCATTTCTAGCATGTTTGGTTGAAATTGGAAGTTTCCATTTTTCACTTTTGTCAGACGTTTGTAATATTCTCACAATAAGCTAATTAGCTCAATTGGAGCATTTCTAGCACGTTTGGTTGAAATTAGAAATTTACATTTTTCACTTTTGTCAAACAATTGCAATATTCTCTCAATAAGCTAATTAGCTCAATTGGAGCATTTCTAGCATGTTTGGTTGAAATTGGAAATTTACATTTTTCACTTTTGTCAAACGTTTGTAATATTCTCACAATAAGCTAATTAGCTCAATTGGAGCATTTCTAGCATGTTTGGTTGAAATTGGAAGTTTACATTTTTCACTTTTGTCAGACAATTGCAATATTCTCACAATAAGCTAATTAGCTCAATTGGAGCATTTCTAGCATGTTTGGTTGAAATTGGAAATTTACTTTTTTCACTTTTGTCAGACGTTTGTAATATTCTCACAATAAGCTAATTAGCTCAATTGGAGCATTTCTAGCACGTTTGCTTGAAATTAGAAATTTACATTTTTCACTTTTGTCAAACAATTGCAATATTCTCTCAATAAGCTAATTAGCTCAAGTGGAGCATTTCTAGCATGTTTGGTTGAAATTGGAAATTTACATTTTTCAGTTTTGTCAGACGTTTGTAAAATTCTTACAGTAGGCTTATTTGCGCAATTGGAGCATTTCTAGCATGTTTGGTTGAAATTGGAAATTTACATTTTTCACTTTTGTCAGGCAAATGCAATATTCTCACAATAAGCTAATTAGCTCAATTGGAGCAATTCTAGCATGTTTGGTTGAAATTGGAAATTTAAATTTTTCACTTTTGTCAGACGTTTGTAATATTCCCACAATAAGCTGATTAGCTCAATTGGAGCATTTCTAGCATGTTTGGTTGAAATTGGAAATTTACATTTTTCACTTTTGTCAGACAATTGCAATATTCTCACAATAAGCTAATTAGCTCAATTGGAGCATTTCTAGCATGTTTGGTTGAAATTGGAAGTTTACATTTTTCACTTTTGTCAGACGTTTGTAATATTCTCACAATAAGCTAATTAGCTCAATTGGAGCATTTCTAGCACGTTTGGTTGAAATTAGAATTTTACATTTTTCACTTTTGTCAAACAATTGCAATATTCTCTCAATAAGCTTATTCGCGCAATTTGAGCATTTCTAGCATGTTTGGCTGAAATTGGAAATTTAAATTTTTCACTTTTGTCAGACAATTGCAATATTCTCACGATAAGCTAATTAGCTCAATTGGAGCATTTCTAGCATGTTTGGTTGAAATTGGAAATTTACATTTTTCAGTGTTGTCAGACGTTTGTAATATTCTCACAATAAGCTAATTAGCTCAATTGGAGCATTTCTAGCATGTTTGGTTGAAATTGGAAATTTACATTTTTCAATTTTGTTAGACGTTTGTAATATTCTCACAATAAGCTAATTAGCTCAATTGGAGCATTTCTAGCATGTTTGGTTGAAATTGGAAATTTACATTTTTCAGTTTTGTCAGACGTTTGCAATATTCTCTCAATAAGCTAATTAGCTCAATTGGAGTATTTCTAGCATGTTTGGTTGAATTTGGAAATTTACATTTTTCAGTTTTGTCAGACGTTTGTAGTATTCTCACAATAAGCTAATTAGCTCAATTGGAGCATTTCTAGCATGTTTGGTTGAAATTGGAAATTTACATTTTTCACTTTTGTCAGACAATTGCAATATTCTCACAATAAGCTAATTAGCTCAATTGGAGCATTTCTAGCATGTTTGGTTGAAATTGGAAATTTACATTTTTCAATTTTGTTAGACGTTTGTAATATTCTCACAATAAGCTAATTAGCTCAATTGGAGCATTTCTAGCATGTTTGGTTGAAATTGGAAATTTACATTTTTCAGTTTTGTCAGACAATTGCAATATTCTCTCAATAAGCTAAATAGCTCAATTGGAGTATTTCTAGCATGTTTGGTTGAAATTGGAAATTTACATTTTTCAGTTTTGTCAGACGTTTGTAGTATTCTCACAATAAGCTAATTAGCTCAATTGGAGCATTTCTAGCATGTTTGGTTGAAATTGGAAATTTACATTTTTCACTTTTGTCAGACAATTGCAATATTCTCACAATAAGCTAATTAGCTCAATTGGAGCATTTCTAGCATTTTTGGTTGAAATTAGAAATTTACATTTTTCAGTGTTGTCAGACGTTTGTAATATTCTCACAATAAGCTAATTAGCTCAATTAGAGCATTTCTAGCATGTTTGGTTGAAATTGGAAATTTACATTTTTCAGTTTTGTCAGACGTTTGTAAAATTCTTACAGTAGGCTTGTTTGCGCAATTTGAGCATTTCTAGCATGTTTGGTTGAAATTGGAAATTTACATTTTTGACTTTTGTCAGACAATTGCAATATTCTCACAATAAGCTAATTAGCTCAATTGGAGCATTTCTAGCATGTTTGGTTGAAATTGGAAATTTACATTTTTCACTTTTGTCAGACGTTTGTAATATTCCCACAATAAGCTGATTAGCTCAATTGGAGCATTTCTAGCATGTTTGGTTGAAATTGGAAATTTACATTTTTCACTTTTGTCAGACAATTGCAATATTCTCACAATAAGCTAATTAGCTCAATTGGAGCATTTCTAGCATGTTTGGTTGAAATTGGAAATTTACATTTTTCAGTTTTGTCAGACGTTTGTAATATTCTCACAATAAGCTAATTAGCTCAATTAGAGCATTTCTAGCATGTTTGGTTGAAATTGGAAATTTACATTTTTCAGTTTTGTCAGACGTTTGTAAAATTCTTACAGTAGGCTTGTTTGCGCAATTTGAGCATTTCTAGCATGTTTGGTTGAAATTGGAAATTTACATTTTTGACTTTTGTCAGACAATTGCAATATTCTCACAATAAGCTAATTAGCTCAATTGGAGCATTTCTAGCATGTTTGGTTGAAATTGGAAATTTACATTTTTCACTTTTGTCAGACGTTTGTAATATTCCCACAATAAGCTGATTAGCTCAATTGGAGCATTTCTAGCATGTTTGGTTGAAATTGGAAATTTACATTTTTCACTTTTGTCAGACAATTGCAATATTCTCACAATAAGCTAATTAGCTCAATTGGAGCATTTCTAGCATGTTTGGTTGAAATTGGAATTTTACATTTTTCACTTTTGTCAGACGTTTGTAATATTCTCACAATAAGCTAATTAGCTCAATTGGAGCATTTCTAGCATGTTTGGTTGAAATTGGAAATTTACATTTTTCACTTTTGTCAGACAATTGCAATATTCTCACAATAAGCTAATTAGCTCAATTGGAGCATTTCTAGCATGTTTGGTTGAAATTGGAAATTTACTTTTTTCACTTTTGTCAGACGTTTGTAATATTCTCACAATAAGCTAATTAGCTCAATTGGAGCATTTCTAGCACGTTTGCTTGAAATTGGAAATTTACATTTTTCACTTTTGTCAAACAATTGCAATATTCTCTCAATAAGCTAATTAGCTCAATTGGAGCATTTCTAGCATGTTTGGTTGAAATTGGAAATTTACATTTTTCAGTTTTGTCAGACGTTTGTAAAATTCTTACAGTAGGCTTATTTGCGCAATTGGAGCATTTCTAGCATGTTTGGTTGAAATTGGAAATTTACATTTTTCACTTTTGTCAGACAAATGCAATATTCTCACAATAAGCTAATTAGCTCAATTGGAGCAATTCTAGCATATTTGGTTGAAATTGGAAATTTACATTTTTCACTTTTGTCAGACGTTTGTAATATTCCCACAATAAGCTGATTAGCTCAATTGGAGCATTTCTAGCATGTTTGGTTGAAATTGGAAATTTACATTTTTCACTTTTGTCAGACAATTGCAATATTCTCACAATAAGTTAATTAGCTCAATTGGAGCATTTCTAGCATGTTTGGTTGAAATTGGAAGTTTACATTTTTCACTTTTGTCAGACGTTTGTAATATTCTCACAATAAGCTAATTAGCTCAATTGGAGCATTTCTAGCACGTTTGGTTGAAATTAGAAATTTACATTTTTCACTTTTGTCAAACAATTGCAATATTCTCTCAATAAGCTAATTAGCTCAATTGGAGCATTTCTAGCATGTTTGGTTGAAATTGGAAATTTACATTTTTCACTTTTGTCAGACGTTTGTAATATTCCCACAATAAGCTAATTAGCTCAATTGGAGCATTTCTAGCATGTTTGGTTGAAACTGGAATTTTACATTTTTCAGTTTTGTCAGACAATTGCAATATTTTCTCAATAAGCTAGTTAGCTCAATTGGAGCATTTCTAGCATGTTTGGTTGAAATTGGAAATTTACATTTTTCAGTTTTGTCAGACGTTTGTAATGTTCTCACAATAAGCTAATTAGCTCAATTGGAGCATTTCTAGCATGTTTGGTTGAAATTGGAAATTTACATTTTTCAGTGTTGTCAGACGTTTGTAATATTCTCACAATAAGCTAATTAGCTCAATTGGAGCATTTCTAGCATGTTTGGTTGAAATTGGAAATTTACATTTTTCAGTTTTGTCAGACGTTTGTAATATTCTCACAAGAAGCTAATTAGCTCAGTTGGAGCATTCCTAGCATGTTTGGTTGAAATTGGAAATTTACATTTTTCACTTTTGTCAGACAATTGCAATATTCTCACAATAAGCTAATTAGCTCAATTGGAGCATTTCTAGCATGTTTGGTTGAAATTGGAAATTTACATTTTTCAGTTTTGTCAGACAATTGCAATATTCTCTCAATAAGCTAATTAGCTCAATTGGAGCATTTCTAGCATGTTTGGTTGAAATTGGAAAATTACATTTTTCAGTGTTGTCAGACGTTTGTAATATTCTCACAATAAGCTAATTAGCTCAATTGGAGCATTTCTAGCATGTTTGGTTGAAATTGGAAATTTACATTTTTCACTTTTGTCAGACAATTGCAATATTCTCACAGTAAGCTAATTAGCTCAATTGGAGCAATTCTAGCATGTTTGGTTGAAATTGGAATTTTACATTTTTCACTTTTGTCAGACGTTTGTAATATTCTCACAATAAGCTAATTAGCTCAATTGGAGCATTTCTAGCATGTTTGGTTGAAATTGGAATTTTACATTTTTCAGTTTTGTCAGACAATTGCATTATTCTCACAATAAGCTAGTTAGCTCAATTGAAGCATTTCTAGCATGTTTGGTTGAAATTGGAAATTTACATTTTTCAGTTTTGTCAGACGTTTGTAATGTTCTCACAATAAGCTAATTAGCTCAATTGGAGCATTTCTAGCATGTTTGGTTGAAATTTGAATTTTACATTTTTCAGTGTTGTCAGACGTTTGTAATATTCTCACAATAAGCTAATTAGCTCAATTGGAGCATTTCTAGCATGTTTGGTTGAAATTGGAAATTTACATTTTTCAGTTTTGTCAGACGTTTGTAATATTCTCACAATAAGCTAATTAGCTCAATTGGAGCATTTCTAGCATGTTTAGTTGAAATTGGAAATTTACATTTTTCACTTTTGTCAGACAATTGCAATATTCTCACAATAAGCTAAATAGCTCAATTGGAGCATTTCTAGCATGTTTGGTTGAATTTGGAAATTTACATTTCTCAATTTTGTTAGACGATTGCAATATTCTCACAATAAGCTAGGTAGCTCAATTGGAGCATTTCTAGCATGTTTGGTTGAAATTGGAAATTTACATTTTTCAGTTTTGTCAGCCAATTGCAATATTCTCTCAATAAGCTAATTAGCTCAATTGGAGCATTTCTAGCATGTTTGGTTGAAATTGGAAATTTACATTTTTCAGTTTTGTCAGACGTTTGTAGTTTTCTCACAATAAGCTAATTAGCTCAATTGGAGCATTTCTAGCATGTTTGGTTGAAATTGGAAGTTTACATTTTTCACTTTTGTCAGACAATTGCAATATTCTCTCAATAAGCTAATTAGCTCATTTGGAGCATTTCTAGTATTTTTGGCTGAAATTAGAAATTTACATTTTTCAGTGTTGTCAGACGTTTGTAATATTCTCACAATAAGCTAATTAGCTCAATTGGAGCATTCCTAGCATGTTTGGTTGAAATTGAAAATTTACATTTTTCACTTTTGTCAGACGTTTGTAAAATTCTTACAGTAGGCTTATTTGCGCAATTTGAGCATTTCTAGCATGTTTGGTTGAAATTGGAAATTTACATTTTTCACTTTTGTCAGACAATTGCAATATTCTCACAATAAGCTAATTAGCTCAATTGGAGCATTTCTAGCATGTTTGGTTGAAATTGGAAATTTACATTTTTCAGTGTTGTCAGACGTAATATTCTCACAATAAGCTAATTAGCTCAATTGGAGCATTTCTAGCATGTTTGGTTGAAATTGGAAATTTAAATTTTTCACTTTTGTCAGACAATTGCAATATTCTCACAATAAGCTAATTAGCTCAATTGGAGCAATTCTAGCACGTTTGGTTGAAATTGGAAATTTACATTTTTCACTTTTGTCAGACGTTTGTAATATTCCCACAATAAGCTAATTAGCTCAATTGGAGCATTTCTAGCATGTTTGGTTGAAATTGGAAGTTTACATTTTTCACTTTTGTCAGACGTTTGCAATATTCTCACAATAAGCTAATTAGCTCAATTGGAGCATTTCTAGCATGTTTGGTTGAAATTGGAAATTTACATTTTTCACTTTTGTCAGACGTTTGTAATATTCTCACAATAAGCTAATTAGCTCAATTGGAGCATTTCTAGCACGTTTGGTTGAAATTGGAAATTTACATTTTTCACTTTTGTCAAACAATTGCAATATTCTCTCAATAAGCTAATTAGCTCAATTGGAGCATTTCTAGCATGTTTGGTTGAAATTGGAAATTTACATTTTTCACTTTTGTCAGACGTTTGTAATATTCTCACAATAAGCTAATTAGCTCAATTGGAGCATTTCTAGCATGTTTGGTTGAAATTAGAAATTTAAATTTTTCAGTGTTGTCAGACGTTTGTAATATTCTCACAATAAGCTAATTAGCTCAATTGGAGCATTTCTAGCATTTTTGGTTGAAATTGGAAATTTACATTTTTCAGTTTTGTCAGACGTTTGTAAAATTCTTACAGTAGGCTTATTCGCGCAATTTGAGCATTTCTAGCATGTTTGGCTAAAATTGGAAATTTAAATTTTTCACTTTTGTCAGACAATTGCAATATTCTCACGATAAGCTAATTAGCTCAATTGGAGCATTTCTAGCATGTTTGGTTGAAATTGGAAATTTACATTTTTCACTGTTGTCAGACGTTTGTAATATTCTCACAATAAGCTAATTAGCTCAATTGGAGCATTTCTAGCATGTTTGGTTGAAATTGGAAATTTACATTTTTCACTTTTGTCAGACAATTTCAATATTCTCACAATAAGCTAATTAGCTCAATTGGAGCAATTCTAGCATGGTTGGTTCAAATTTGAAATTTACATTTTTCACTTTTGTCAGACGTTTGTAATATTCCCACAATAAGCTAATTAGCTCAATTGGAGCATTTCTAGCATGTTTGGTTGAAATTGGAAATTTACATTTTTCACTTTTGTCAGACAATCGCAATATTCTCACAATAAGCTAATTAGCTCAATTGGAGCATTTCTAGCATGTTTGGTTGAAAATGGAAATTTACATTTTTCAGTTTTGTCAGACGTTTGTAATATTCTCACAATAAGCTAATTAGCTCAATTGGAGCATTTTTAGCACGTTTGGTTGAAATTGGAAATTTACATTTTTCACTTTTGTCAAACAATTGCAATAATCTCTCAATAAGCTAATTAGCTCAATTGGAGCATTTCCAGCATGTTTGGTTGAAATTGGAAATTTACATTTTTCACTTTTGTCAGACGTTTGTAATATTCTCACAATAAGCTAATTAGCTCAATTGGAGCATTTCTAGCATGTTTGGTTGAAATTGGAAATTTACATTTTTCACTTTTGTCAAACAATTGCAATATTTTCTCAATAAGTTAATTAGCTCAATTAGAGCATTTCTACCATGTTTGGTTGAAATTGAAAGTTTACATTTTTCAGTTTTGTCAGACGTTTGTAGTATTCTCACAATAAGCTAATTAGCTCAATTGGAGCATTTCTAGCATGTTTGGTTGAAATTGGAAATTTACATTTTTCACTTTTGTCAAACAATTGCAATATTTTCTCAATAAGTTAATTAGCTCAATTAGAGCATTTCTAACATGTTTGGTTGAAATTGGAAATTTACATTTTTCACTTTTGTCAGACAATTGCAATATACTCACAATAAGCTAATTAGCTCAATTGGAGCATTTCTAGCATGTTTGGTTGAAATTGGAAATTTACATTTTTAAATTTTGTCAGACAATTGCAATATTCTCACAATAAGCTAATTAGCTCAATTGGAGCATTTCTAGCATGTTTGGTTGAAATTGGAAATTTACATTTTTCAGTTTTGTCAGACAATTGCAATATTCTCTCAATAAGCTAAATAGCTCAATTGGAGTATTTCTAGCATGTTTGGTTGAAATTGGAAATTTACATTTTTCATTTTTGTCAGACGTTTGTAGTATTCTCACAATAAGCTAATTAGCTCAATTGGAGCATTTCTAGCATGTTTGGTTGAAATTGGAAATTTACATTTTTCACTTTTGTCAGACAATTGCAATATTCTCACAATAAGCTAATTAGCTCAATTGGAGCATTTCTAGCATTTTTGGTTGAAATTAGAAATTTACATTTTTCAGTGTTGTCAGACGTTTGTAATATTCTCACAATAAGCTAATTAGCTCAATTAGAGCATTTCTAGCATGTTTGGTTGAAATTGGAAATTTACATTTTTCAGTTTTGTCAGACGTTTGTAAAATTCTTACAGTAGGCTTGTTTGCGCAATTTGAGCATTTCTAGCATGTTTGGTTGAAATTGGAAATTTACATTTTTGACTTTTGTCAGACAATTGCAATATTCTCACAATAAGCTAATTAGCTCAATTGGAGCATTTCTAGCATGTTTGGTTGAAATTGGAAATTTACATTTTTCACTTTTGTCAGACGTTTGTAATATTCCCACAATAAGCTGATTAGCTCAATTGGAGCATTTCTAGCATGTTTGGTTGAAATTGGAAATTTACATTTTTCACTTTTGTCAGACGTTTGTAAAATTCTTACAGTAGGCTTGTTTGCGCAATTTGAGCATTTCTAGCATGTTTGGTTGAAATTGGAAATTTACATTTTTGACTTTTGTCAGACAATTGCAATATTCTCACAATAAGCTAATTAGCTCAATTGGAGCATTTCTAGCATGTTTGGTTGAAATTGGAAATTTACATTTTTCACTTTTGTCAGACGTTTGTAATATTCCCACAATAAGCTGATTAGCTCAATTGGAGCATTTCTAGCATGTTTGGTTGAAATTGGAAATTTACATTTTTCACTTTTGTCAGACAATTGCAATATTCTCACAATAAGCTAATTAGCTCAATTGGAGCATTTCTAGCATGTTTGGTTGAAATTGGAAATTTACATTTTTCAGTTTTGTCAGACGTTTGTAATATTCTCACAATAAGCTAATTAGCTCAATTGGAGCATTTCTAGCATGTTTGGTTGAAATTGGAAATTTACATTTTTCAGTTTTGTCAGACGTTTGTAGTATTCTCACAAAAAGCGAATTAGCTCAATTGGAGCATTTCTAGCATGTTTGGTTGAAATTGGAAGTTTACATTTTTCACTTTTGTCAGACAATTGCAATATTCTCTCAATAAGCTAATTAGCTCATTTGGAGCATTTCTAGCATTTTTGGTTGAAATTAGAAATTTACATTTTTCAGTGTCGTCAAACGTTTGTAATATTCTCACAATCAGCTAATTAGCTCAATTGGAGCATTTCTAGCATGTTTGGTTGAAATTGGAAATTTACATTTTTCAGTTTTGTCAGACGTTTGTAAAATTCTTACAGTAGGCTTATTTGCGCAATTTGAGCATTTCTAGCATGTTTGGTTGAAATTGGAAATTTACATTTTTCACTTTTGTCAGACAATTGCAATATTCTCACAATAAGCTAATTAGCTCAATTGGAGCATTTCTAGCATGTTTGGTTGAAATTGGAAATTTACATTTTTCAATTTTGTTAGACGTTTGTAATATTCTCACAATAAGCTAATTAGCTCAATTGGAGCATTTCTAGCATGTTTGGTTGAAATTGGAAATTTACATTTTTCAGTTTTGTCAGACAATTGCAATATTCTCTCAATAAGCTAATTAGCTCAATTGGAGTATTTCTAGCATGTTTGGTTGAAATTGGAAATTTACATTTTTCAGTTTTGTCAGACGTTTGTAGTATTCTCACAATAAGCTAATTAGCTCAATTGGAGCATTTCTAGCATGTTTGGTTGAAATTGGAAATTTACATTTTTCACTTTTGTCAGACAATTGCAATATTCTCACAATAAGCTAATTAGCTCAATTGGAGCATTTCTAGCATGTTTGGTTGAAATTGGAAATTTACATTTTTCAATTTTGTTAGACGTTTGTAATATTCTCACAATAAGCTAATTAGCTCAATTGGAGCATTTCTAGCATGTTTGGTTGAAATTGGAAATTTACATTTTTCAGTTTTGTCAGACAATTGCAATATTCTCTCAATAAGCTAAATAGCTCAATTGGAGTATTTCTAGCATGTTTGGTTGAAATTGGAAACTTACATTTTTCAGTTTTGTCAGACGTTTGTAGTATTCTCACAATAAGCTAATTAGCTCAATTGGAGCATTTCTAGCATGTTTGGTTGAAATTGGAAATTTACATTTTTCACTTTTGTCAGACAATTGCAATATTCTCACAATAAGCTAATTAGCTCAATTGGAGCATTTCTAGCATTTTTGGTTGAAATTAGAAATTTACATTTTTCAGTGTTGTCAGACGTTTGTAATATTCTCACAATAAGCTAATTAGCTCAATTAGAGCATTTCTAGCATGTTTGGTTGAAATTGGAAATTTACATTTTTCAGTTTTGTCAGACGTTTGTAAAATTCTTACAGTAGGCTTATTTGCGCAATTTGAGCATTTCTAGCATGTTTGGTTGAAATTGGAAATTTACATTTTTGACTTTTGTCAGACAATTGCAATATTCTCACAATAAGCTAATTAGCTCAATTGGAGCATTTCTAGCATGTTTGGTTGAAATTGGAAATTTACATTTTTCACTTTTGTCAGACGTTTGTAATATTCCCACAATAAGCTGATTAGCTCAATTGGAGCATTTCTAGCATGTTTGGTTGAAATTGGAAATTTACATTTTTCACTTTTGTCAGACAATTGCAATATTCTCACAATAAGCTAATTAGCTCAATTGGAGCATTTCTAGCATGTTTGGTTGAAATTGGAAATTTACATTTTTCAGTTTTGTCAGACGTTTGTAATATTCTCACAATAAGCTAATTAGCTCAATTGGACCATTTCTAGCATGTTTGGTTGAAATTGGAATTTTACATTTTTCACTTTTGTCAGACGTTTGTAATATTCTCACAATAAGCTAATTAGCTCAATTGGAGCATTTCTAGCATGTTTGGTTGAAATTGGAAGTTTACATTTTTCACTTTTGTCAGACAATTGCAATATTCTCTCAATAAGCTAATTAGCTCATTTGGAGCATTTCTAGCATTTTTGGTTGAAATTAGAAATTTACATTTTTCAGTTTTGTCAGACGTTTGTAATATTCTCACAATAAGCTAATTAGCTCAATTGGACCATTTCTAGCATGTTTGGTTGAAATTGGAATTTTACATTTTTCACTTTTGTCAGACGTTTGTGATATTCTCACAATAAGCTAATTAGCTCAATTGGAGTATTTTTAGCACGTTTGGTTGAAATTGGAAATTTACATTTTTCACTTTTGTCAGACGTTTGTGATATTCTCACAATAAGCTAATTAGCTCAATTGGAGCATTTCTAGCATGTTTGGTTGAAATTGGAAATTTACATTTTTCAGTTTTGTCAGACGTTTGTAGTATTCTCACAAAAAGCGAATTAGCTCAATTGGAGCATTTCTAGCATGTTTGGTTGAAATTGGAAGTTTACATTTTTCACTTTTGTCAGACAATTGCAATATTCTCTCAATAAGCTAATTAGCTCATTTGGAGCATTTCTAGCATTTTTGGTTGAAATTAGAAATTTACATTTTTCGGTGTCGTCAAACGTTTGTAATATTCTCACAATCAGCTAATTAGCTCAATTGGAGCATTTCTAGCATGTTTGGTTGAAATTGGAAATTTACATTTTTCAGTTTTGTCAGACGTTTGTAAAATTCTTACAGTAGGCTTATTTGCGCAATTTGAGCATTTCTAGCATGTTTGGTTGAAATTGGAAATTTACATTTTTCACTTTTGTCAGACAATTGCAATATTCTCACAATAAGCTAATTAGCTCAATTGGAGCATTTCTAGCATGTTTGGTTGAAATTGGAAATTTACATTTTTCAATTTTGTTAGACGTTTGTAATATTCTCACAATAAGCTAATTAGCTCAATTGGAGCATTTCTAGCATGTTTGGTTGAAATTGGAAATTTACATTTTTCAGTTTTGTCAGACAATTGCAATATTCTCTCAATAAGCTAATTAGCTCAATTGGAGTATTTCTAGCATGTTTGGTTGAAATTGGAAATTTACATTTTTCAGTTTTATCAGACGTTTGTAGTATTCTCACAATAAGCTAATTAGCTCAATTGGAGCATTTCTAGCATGTTTGGTTGAAATTGGAAATTTACATTTTTCACTTTTGTCAGACAATTGCAATATTCTCACAATAAGCTAATTAGCTCAATTGGAGCATTTCTAGCATGTTTGGTTGAAATTGGAAATTTACATTTTTCAATTTTGTTAGACGTTTGTAATATTCTCACAATAAGCTAATTAGCAAATTGGAGCATTTCTAGCATGTTTGGTTGAAATTGGAAATTTACATTTTTCAGTTTTGTCAGACAATTGCAATATTCTCTCAATAAGCTAAATAGCTCAATTGGAGTATTTCTAGCATGTTTGGTTGAAATTGGAAACTTACATTTTTCAGTTTTGTCAGACGTTTGTAGTATTCTCACAATAAGCTAATTAGCTCAATTGGAGCATTTCTAGCATGTTTGGTTGAAATTGGAAATTTACATTTTTCACTTTTGTCAGACAATTGCAATATTCTCACAATAAGCTAATTAGCTCAATTGGAGCATTTCTAGCATTTTTGGTTGAAATTAGAAATTTACATTTTTCAGTGTTGTCAGACGTTTGTAATATTCTCACAATAAGCTAATTAGCTCAATTAGAGCATTTCTAGCATGTTTGGTTGAAATTGGAAATTTACATTTTTCAGTTTTGTCAGACGTTTGTAAAATTCTTACAGTAGGCTTATTTGCGCAATTTGAGCATTTCTAGCATGTTTGGTTGAAATTGGAAATTTACATTTTTGACTTTTGTCAGACAATTGCAATATTCTCACAATAAGCTAATTAGCTCAATTGGAGCATTTCTAGCATGTTTGGTTGAAATTGGAAATTTACATTTTTCACTTTTGTCAGACGTTTGTAATATTCCCACAATAAGCTGATTAGCTCAATTGGAGCATTTCTAGCATGTTTGGTTGAAATTGGAAATTTACATTTTTCACTTTTGTCAGACAATTGCAATATTCTCACAATAAGCTAATTAGCTCAATTGGAGCATTTCTAGCATGTTTGGTTGAAATTGGAAATTTACATTTTTCAGTTTTGTCAGACGTTTGTAATATTCTCACAATAAGCTAATTAGCTCAATTGGACCATTTCTAGCATGTTTGGTTGAAATTGGAATTTTACATTTTTCACTTTTGTCAGACGATTGTAATATTCTCACAATAAGCTAATTAGCTCAATTGGAGTATTTTTAGCACGTTTGGTTGAAATTGGAAATTTACATTTTTCACTTTTGTCAGACGTTTGTGATATTCTCACAATAAGCTAATTAGCTCAATTGGAGCATTTCTAGCATGTTTGGTTGAAATTGGAAATTTACATTTTTCAGTTTTGTCAGACGTTTGTAGTATTCTCACAAAAAGCGAATTAGCTCAATTGGAGCATTTCTAGCATGTTTGGTTGAAATTGGAAGTTTACATTTTTCACTTTTGTCAGACAATTGCAATATTCTCTCAATAAGCTAATTAGCTCATTTGCAGCATTTCTAGCATTTTTGGTTGAAATTAGAAATTTACATTTTTCAGTGTCGTCAAACGTTTGTAATATTCTCACAATCAGCCAATTAGCTCAATTGGAGCATTTCTAGCATGTTTGGTTGAAATTGGAAATTTACATTTTTCAGTTTTGTCAGACATTTGTAAAATTCTTACAGTAGGCTTATTTGCGCAATTTGAGCATTTCTAGCATGTTTGGTTGAAATTGGAAATTTACATTTTTCACTTTTGTCAGACAATTGCAATATTCTCACAATAAGCTAATTAGCTCAATTGGAGCATTTCTAGCATGTTTGGTTGAAATTGGAAATTTACATTTTTCAGTGTTGTCAGACGTTTGTAATATTCTCACAATAAGCTAATTTGCTCAATTGGATCATTTCTAGCATGTTTGGTTTAAATTGGAAATTTACGATTTTCACTTTTGTCAGACAATTGCAATATTCTCACAATAAGCTAATTAGCTCAATTGGAGCATTTCTAGCATGTTTGGTTGAAATTGGAAGTTTACATTTTTCACTTTTGTCAGACAATTGCAATATTCTCTCAATAAGCTAATTAGCTCATTTGGAGCATTTCTAGCATTTTTGGTTGAAATTAGAAATTTACATTTTTCAGTGTCGTCAAACGTTTGTAATATTCTCACAATCAGCTAATTAGCTCAATTGGAGCATTTCTAGCATGTTTGGTTGAAATTGGAAATTTACATTTTTCAGTTTTGTCAGACGTTTGTAAAATTCTTACAGTAGGCTTATTTGCGCAATTTGAGCATTTCTAGCATGTTTGGTTGAAATTGGAAATTTACATTTTTCACTTTTGTCAGACAATTGCAATATTCTCACAATAAGCTAATTAGCTCAATTGGAGCATTTCTAGCATGTTTGGTTGAAATTGGAAATTTACATTTTTCACTTTTGTCAGACAATTGCAATATTCTCACAATAAGCTAATTAGCTCAATTGGAGCATTTCTAGCATTTTTGGTTGAAATTAGAAATTTACATTTTTCAGTGTTGTCAGACGTTTGTAATATTCTCACAATAAGCTAATTAGCTCAATTAGAGCATTTCTAGCATGTTTGGTTGAAATTGGAAATTTACATTTTTCAGTTTTGTCAGACGTTTGTAAAATTCTTACAGTAGGCTTATTTGCGCAATTTGAGCATTTCTAGCATGTTTGGTTGAAATTGGAAATTTACATTTTTGACTTTTGTCAGACAATTGCAATATTCTCACAATAAGCTAATTAGCTCAATTGGAGCATTTCTAGCATGTTTGGTTGAAATTGGAAATTTACATTTTTCAATTTTGTTAGACGTTTGTAATATTCTCACAATAAGCTAATTAGCTCAATTGGAGCATTTCTAGCATGTTTGGTTGAAATTGGAAATTTACATTTTTCAGTTTTGTCAGACAATTGCAATATTCTCTCAATAAGCTAATTAGCTCAATTGGAGTATTTCTAGCATGTTTGGTTGAAATTGGAAATTTACATTTTTCAGTTTTATCAGACGTTTGTAGTATTCTCACAATAAGCTAATTAGCTCAATTGGAGCATTTCTAGCATGTTTGGTTGAAATTGGAAATTTACATTTTTCACTTTTGTCAGACAATTGCAATATTCTCACAATAAGCTAATTAGCTCAATTGGAGCATTTCTAGCATGTTTGGTTGAAATTGGAAATTTACATTTTTCAATTTTGTTAGACGTTTGTAATATTCTCACAATAAGCTAATTAGCAAATTGGAGCATTTCTAGCATATTTGGTTGAAATTGGAAATTTACATTTTTCAGTTTTGTCAGACAATTGCAATATTCTCTCAATAAGCTAAATAGCTCAATTGGAGTATTTCTAGCATGTTTGGTTGAAATTGGAAACTTACATTTTTCAGTTTTGTCAGACGTTTGTAGTATTCTCACAATAAGCTAATTAGCTCAATTGGAGCATTTCTAGCATGTTTGGTTGAAATTGGAAATTTACATTTTTCACTTTTGTCAGACAATTGCAATATTCTCACAATAAGCTAATTAGCTCAATTGGAGCATTTCTAGCATTTTTGGTTGAAATTAGAAATTTACATTTTTCAGTGTTGTCAGACGTTTGTAATATTCTCACAATAAGCTAATTAGCTCAATTAGAGCATTTCTAGCATGTTTGGTTGAAATTGGAAATTTACATTTTTCAGTTTTGTCAGACGTTTGTAAAATTCTTACAGTAGGCTTATTTGCGCAATTTGAGCATTTCTAGCATGTTTGGTTGAAATTGGAAATTTACATTTTTGACTTTTGTCAGACAATTGCAATATTCTCACAATAAGCTAATTAGCTCAATTGGAGCATTTCTAGCATGTTTGGTTGAAATTGGAAATTTACATTTTTCACTTTTGTCAGACGTTTGTAATATTCCCACAATAAGCTGATTAGCTCAATTGGAGCATTTCTAGCATGTTTGGTTGAAATTGGAAATTTACATTTTTCACTTTTGTCAGACAATTGCAATATTCTCACAATAAGCTAATTAGCTCAATTGGAGCATTTCTAGCATGTTTGGTTGAAATTGGAAATTTACATTTTTCAGTTTTGTCAGACGTTTGTAATATTCTCACAATAAGCTAATTAGCTCAATTGGACCATTTCTAGCATGTTTGGTTGAAATTGGAATTTTACATTTTTCACTTTTGTCAGACGATTGTAATATTCTCACAATAAGCTAATTAGCTCAATTGGAGTATTTTTAGCACGTTTGGTTGAAATTGGAAATTTACATTTTTCACTTTTGTCAGACGTTTGTGATATTCTCACAATAAGCTAATTAGCTCAATTGGAGCATTTCTAGCATGTTTGGTTGAAATTGGAAATTTACATTTTTCAGTTTTGTCAGACGTTTGTAGTATTCTCACAAAAAGCGAATTAGCTCAATTGGAGCATTTCTAGCATGTTTGGTTGAAATTGGAAGTTTACATTTTTCACTTTTGTCAGACAATTGCAATATTCTCTCAATAAGCTAATTAGCTCATTTGCAGCATTTCTAGCATTTTTGGTTGAAATTAGAAATTTACATTTTTCAGTGTCGTCAAACGTTTGTAATATTCTCACAATCAGCTAATTAGCTCAATTGGAGCATTTCTAGCATGTTTGGTTGAAATTGGAAATTTACATTTTTCAGTTTTGTCAGACATTTGTAAAATTCTTACAGTAGGCTTATTTGCGCAATTTGAGCATTTCTAGCATGTTTGGTTGAATTTGGAAATTTACATTTTTCACTTTTGTCAGACAATTGCAATATTCTCACAATAAGCTAATTAGCTCAATTGGAGCATTTCTAGCATGTTTGGTTGAAATTGGAAATTTACATTTTTCAGTGTTGTCAGACGTTTGTAATATTCTCACAATAAGCTAATTTGCTCAATTGGATCATTTCTAGCATGTTTGGTTTAAATTGGAAATTTACGATTTTCACTTTTGTCAGACAATTGCAATATTCTCACAATAAGCTAATTAGCTCAATTGGAGCATTTCTAGCATGTTTGGTTGAAATTGGAAGTTTACATTTTTCACTTTTGTCAGACAATTGCAATATTCTCTCAATAAGCTAATTAGCTCATTTGGAGCATTTCTAGCATTTTTGGTTGAAATTAGAAATTTACATTTTTCAGTGTCGTCAAACGTTTGTAATATTCTCACAATCAGCTAATTAGCTCAATTGGAGCATTTCTAGCATGTTTGGTTGAAATTGGAAATTTACATTTTTCAGTTTTGTCAGACGTTTGTAAAATTCTTACAGTAGGCTTATTTGCGCAATTTGAGCATTTCTAGCATGTTTGGTTGAAATTGGAAATTTACATTTTTCACTTTTGTCAGACAATTGCAATATTCTCACAATAAGCTAATTAGCTCAATTGGAGCATTTCTAGCATGTTTGGTTGAAATTGGAAATTTACATTTTTCAATTTTGTTAGACGTTTGTAATATTCTCACAATAAGCTAATTAGCTCAATTGGAGCATTTCTAGCATGTTTGGTTGAAATTGGAAATTTACATTTTTCAGTTTTGTCAGACAATTGCAATATTCTCTCAATAAGCTAATTAGCTCAATTGGAGTATTTCTAGCATGTTTGGTTGAAATTGGAAATTTACATTTTTCAGTTTTATCAGACGTTTGTAGTATTCTCACAATAAGCTAATTAGCTCAATTGGAGCATTTCTAGCATGTTTGGTTGAAATTGGAAATTTACATTTTTCACTTTTGTCAGACAATTGCAATATTCTCACAATAAGCTAATTAGCTCAATTGGAGCATTTCTAGCATGTTTGGTTGAAATTGGAAATTTACATTTTTCAATTTTGTTAGACGTTTGTAATATTCTCACAATAAGCTAATTAGCAAATTGGAGCATTTCTAGCATGTTTGGTTGAAATTGGAAATTTACATTTTTCAGTTTTGTCAGACAATTGCAATATTCTCTCAATAAGCTAAATAGCTCAATTGGAGTATTTCTAGCATGTTTGGTTGAAATTGGAAACTTACATTTTTCAGTTTTGTCAGACGTTTGTAGTATTCTCACAATAAGCTAATTAGCTCAATTGGAGCATTTCTAGCATGTTTGGTTGAAATTGGAAATTTACATTTTTCACTTTTGTCAGACAATTGCAATATTCTCACAATAAGCTAATTAGCTCAATTGGAGCATTTCTAGCATTTTTGGTTGAAATTAGAAATTTACATTTTTCAGTGTTGTCAGACGTTTGTAATATTCTCACAATAAGCTAATTAGCTCAATTAGAGCATTTCTAGCATGTTTGGTTGAAATTGGAAATTTACATTTTTCAGTTTTGTCAGACGTTTGTAAAATTCTTACAGTAGGCTTATTTGCGCAATTTGAGCATTTCTAGCATGTTTGGTTGAAATTGGAAATTTACATTTTTGACTTTTGTCAGACAATTGCAATATTCTCACAATAAGCTAATTAGCTCAATTGGAGCATTTCTAGCATGTTTGGTTGAAATTGGAAATTTACATTTTTCACTTTTGTCAGACGTTTGTAATATTCCCACAATAAGCTGATTAGCTCAATTGGAGCATTTCTAGCATGTTTGGTTGAAATTGGAAATTTACATTTTTCACTTTTGTCAGACAATTGCAATATTCTCACAATAAGCTAATTAGCTCAATTGGAGCATTTCTAGCATGTTTGGTTGAAATTGGAAATTTACATTTTTCAGTTTTGTCAGACGTTTGTAATATTCTCACAATAAGCTAATTAGCTCAATTGGACCATTTCTAGCATGTTTGGTTGAAATTGGAATTTTACATTTTTCACTTTTGTCAGACGATTGTAATATTCTCACAATAAGCTAATTAGCTCAATTGGAGTATTTTTAGCACGTTTGGTTGAAATTGGAAATTTACATTTTTCACTTTTGTCAGACGTTTGTGATATTCTCACAATAAGCTAATTAGCTCAATTGGAGCATTTCTAGCATGTTTGGTTGAAATTGGAAATTTACATTTTTCAGTTTTGTCAGACGTTTGTAGTATTCTCACAAAAAGCGAATTAGCTCAATTGGAGCATTTCTAGCATGTTTGGTTGAAATTGGAAGTTTACATTTTTCACTTTTGTCAGACAATTGCAATATTCTCTCAATAAGCTAATTAGCTCAATTGGAGCATTTCTAGCATGTTTGGTTGAAATTGGAAATTTACATTTTTCAATTTTGTTAGACGTTTGTAATATTCTCACAATAAGCTAATTAGCAAATTGGAGCATTTCTAGCATATTTGGTTGAAATTGGAAATTTACATTTTTCAGTTTTGTCAGACAATTGCAATATTCTCTCAATAAGCTAAATAGCTCAATTGGAGTATTTCTAGCATGTTTGGTTGAAATTGGAAACTTACATTTTTCAGTTTTGTCAGACGTTTGTAGTATTCTCACAATAAGCTAATTAGCTCAATTGGAGCATTTCTAGCATGTTTGGTTGAAATTGGAAATTTACATTTTTCACTTTTGTCAGACAATTGCAATATTCTCACAATAAGCTAATTAGCTCAATTGGAGCATTTCTAGCATTTTTGGTTGAAATTAGAAATTTACATTTTTCAGTGTTGTCAGACGTTTGTAATATTCTCACAATAAGCTAATTAGCTCAATTAGAGCATTTCTAGCATGTTTGGTTGAAATTGGAAATTTACATTTTTCAGTTTTGTCAGACGTTTGTAAAATTCTTACAGTAGGCTTATTTGCGCAATTTGAGCATTTCTAGCATGTTTGGTTGAAATTGGAAATTTACATTTTTGACTTTTGTCAGACAATTGCAATATTCTCACAATAAGCTAATTAGCTCAATTGGAGCATTTCTAGCATGTTTGGTTGAAATTGGAAATTTACATTTTTCACTTTTGTCAGACGTTTGTAATATTCCCACAATAAGCTGATTAGCTCAATTGGAGCATTTCTAGCATGTTTGGTTGAAATTGGAAATTTACATTTTTCACTTTTGTCAGACAATTGCAATATTCTCACAATAAGCTAATTAGCTCAATTGGAGCATTTCTAGCATGTTTGGTTGAAATTGGAAATTTACATTTTTCAGTTTTGTCAGACGTTTGTAATATTCTCACAATAAGCTAATTAGCTCAATTGGACCATTTCTAGCATGTTTGGTTGAAATTGGAATTTTACATTTTTCAGTTTGTCAGACGATTGTAATATTCTCACAATAAGCTAATTAGCTCAATTGGAGTATTTTTAGCACGTTTGGTTGAAATTGGAAATTTACATTTTTCACTTTTGTCAGACGTTTGTGATATTCTCACAATAAGCTAATTAGCTCAATTGGAGCATTTCTAGCATGTTTGGTTGAAATTGGAAATTTACATTTTTCAGTTTTGTCAGACGTTTGTAGTATTCTCACAAAAAGCGAATTAGCTCAATTGGAGCATTTCTAGCATGTTTGGTTGAAATTGGAAGTTTACATTTTTCACTTTTGTCAGACAATTGCAATATTCTCTCAATAAGCTAATTAGCTCATTTGCAGCATTTCTAGCATTTTTGGTTGAAATTAGAAATTTACATTTTTCAGTGTCGTCAAACGTTTGTAATATTCTCACAATCAGCTAATTAGCTCAATTGGAGCATTTCTAGCATGTTTGGTTGAAATTGGAAATTTACATTTTTCAGTTTTGTCAGACATTTGTAAAATTCTTACAGTAGGCTTATTTGCGCAATTTGAGCATTTCTAGCATGTTTGGTTGAAATTGGAAATTTACATTTTTCACTTTTGTCAGACAATTGCAATATTCTCACAATAAGCTAATTAGCTCAATTGGAGCATTTCTAGCATGTTTGGTTGAAATTGGAAATTTACATTATTCAGTGTTGTCAGACGTTTGTAATATTCTCACAATAAGCTAATTTGCTCAATTGGATCATTTCTAGCATGTTTGGTTTAAATTGGAAATTTACGATTTTCACTTTTGTCAGACAATTGCAATATTCTCACAATAAGCTAATTAGCTCAATTGGAGCATTTCTAGCATGTTTGGTTGAAATTGGAAGTTTACATTTTTCACTTTTGTCAGACAATTGCAATATTCTCTCAATAAGCTAATTAGCTCATTTGGAGCATTTCTAGCATTTTTGGTTGAAATTAGAAATTTACATTTTTCAGTGTCGTCAAACGTTTGTAATATTCTCACAATCAGCTAATTAGCTCAATTGGAGCATTTCTAGCATGTTTGGTTGAAATTGGAAATTTACATTTTTCAGTTTTGTCAGACGTTTGTAAAATTCTTACAGTAGGCTTATTTGCGCAATTTGAGCATTTCTAGCATGTTTGGTTGAAATTGGAAATTTACATTTTTCACTTTTGTCAGACAATTGCAATATTCTCACAATAAGCTAATTAGCTCAATTGGAGCATTTCTAGCATGTTTGGTTGAAATTGGAAATTTACATTTTTCAATTTTGTTAGACGTTTGTAATATTCTCACAATAAGCTAATTAGCTCAATTGGAGCATTTCTAGCATGTTTGGTTGAAATTGGAAATTTACATTTTTCAGTTTTGTCAGACAATTGCAATATTCTCTCAATAAGCTAATTAGCTCAATTGGAGTATTTCTAGCATGTTTGGTTGAAATTGGAAATTTACATTTTTCAGTTTTATCAGACGTTTGTAGTATTCTCACAATAAGCTAATTAGCTCAATTGGAGCATTTCTAGCATGTTTGGTTGAAATTGGAAATTTACATTTTTCACTTTTGTCAGACAATTGCAATATTCTCACAATAAGCTAATTAGCTCAATTGGAGCATTTCTAGCATGTTTGGTTGAAATTGGAAATTTACATTTTTCAATTTTGTTAGACGTTTGTAATATTCTCACAATAAGCTAATTAGCAAATTGGAGCATTTCTAGCATGTTTGGTTGAAATTGGAAATTTACATTTTTCAGTTTTGTCAGACAATTGCAATATTCTCTCAATAAGCTAAATAGCTCAATTGGAGTATTTCTAGCATGTTTGGTTGAAATTGGAAACTTACATTTTTCAGTTTTGTCAGACGTTTGTAGTATTCTCACAATAAGCTAATTAGCTCAATTGGAGCATTTCTAGCATGTTTGGTTGAAATTGGAAATTTACATTTTTCACTTTTGTCAGACAATTGCAATATTCTCACAATAAGCTAATTAGCTCAATTGGAGCATTTCTAGCATTTTTGGTTGAAATTAGAAATTTACATTTTTCAGTGTTGTCAGACGTTTGTAATATTCTCACAATAAGCTAATTAGCTCAATTAGAGCATTTCTAGCATGTTTGGTTGAAATTGGAAATTTACATTTTTCAGTTTTGTCAGACGTTTGTAAAATTCTTACAGTAGGCTTATTTGCGCAATTTGAGCATTTCTAGCATGTTTGGTTGAAATTGGAAATTTACATTTTTGACTTTTGTCAGACAATTGCAATATTCTCACAATAAGCTAATTAGCTCAATTGGAGCATTTCTAGCATGTTTGGTTGAAATTGGAAATTTACATTTTTCACTTTTGTCAGACGTTTGTAATATTCCCACAATAAGCTGATTAGCTCAATTGGAGCATTTCTAGCATGTTTGGTTGAAATTGGAAATTTACATTTTTCACTTTTGTCAGACAATTGCAATATTCTCACAATAAGCTAATTAGCTCAATTGGAGCATTTCTAGCATGTTTGGTTGAAATTGGAAATTTACATTTTTCAGTTTTGTCAGACGTTTGTAATATTCTCACAATAAGCTAATTAGCTCAATTGGACCATTTCTAGCATGTTTGGTTGAAATTGGAATTTTACATTTTTCACTTTTGTCAGACGATTGTAATATTCTCACAATAAGCTAATTAGCTCAATTGGAGTATTTTTAGCACGTTTGGTTGAAATTGGAAATTTACATTTTTCACTTTTGTCAGACGTTTGTGATATTCTCACAATAAGCTAATTAGCTCAATTGGAGCATTTCTAGCATGTTTGGTTGAAATTGGAAATTTACATTTTTCAGTTTTGTCAGACGTTTGTAGTATTCTCACAAAAAGCGAATTAGCTCAATTGGAGCATTTCTAGCATGTTTGGTTGAAATTGGAAGTTTACATTTTTCACTTTTGTCAGACAATTGCAATATTCTCTCAATAAGCTAATTAGCTCATTTGCAGCATTTCTAGCATTTTTGGTTGAAATTAGAAATTTACATTTTTCAGTGTCGTCAAACGTTTGTAATATTCTCACAATCAGCTAATTAGCTCAATTGGAGCATTTCTAGCATGTTTGGTTGAAATTGGAAATTTACATTTTTCAGTTTTGTCAGACGTTTGTAAAATTCTTACAGTAGGCTTATTTGCGCAATTTGAGCATTTCTAGCATGTTTGGTTGAAATTGGAAATTTACATTTTTCACTTTTGTCAGACAATTGCAATATTCTCACAATAAGCTAATTAGCTCAATTGGAGCATTTCTAGCATGTTTGGTTGAAATTGGAAATTTACATTTTTCAGTGTTGTCAGACGTTTGTAATATTCTCACAATAAGCTAATTTGCTCAATTGGATCATTTCTAGCATGTTTGGTTTAAATTGGAAATTTACGATTTTCACTTTTGTCAGACAATTGCAATATTCTCACAATAAGCTAATTAGCTCAATTGGAGCAATTCTAGCATGTTTGGTTGAAATTGGAAATTTACATTTTTCACTTTTGTCAGACGTTTGTAATATTCCCACAATAAGCTAATTAGCTCAATTGGAGCATTTCTAGCATGTTTGGTTGAAATTGGAAATTTACATTTTTCACTTTTGTCAGACAATTGCAATATTCTCACAATAAGCTAATTAGCTCAATTGGAGCATTTCTAGCACGTTTGGTTGAAATTGGAAATTTACATTTTTCACTTTTGTCAGACGTTTGTAATATTCCCACAATAAGCTGATTAGCTCAATTGGAGCATTTCTAGCATGTTTGGTTGAAATTGGAAATTTACATTTTTCACTTTTGTCAGACAATTGCAATATTCTCACAATAAGCTAATTAGCTCAATTGGAGCATTTCTAGCATGTTTGGTTGAAATTGGAAATTTACATTTTTCACTTTTGTCAGACGTTTGTAATATTCCCACAATAAGCTGATTAGCTCAATTGGAGCATTTCTAGCATGTTTGGTTGAAATTGGAAATTTACATTTTTCACTTTTGTCAGACAATTGCAATATTCTCACAATAAGCAAATTAGCTCAATTGGAGCATTTCTAGCATGTTTGGTTGAAATTGGAAATTTACATTTTTCACTTTTGTCAAACAATTGCAATATTCTCTCAATAAGCTAATTAGCTCAATTGGAGCATTTCTAGCATGTTTGGTTGAAATTGGAAATTCACATTTTTCACTTTTGTCAGACGTTTGTAATATTCTCACAATAAGCTAATTAGCTCAATTGGAGCATTTCTAGCATGTTTGGTTGAAATTTGAAATTTACATTTTTCAGTTTTGTCAGACGTTTGCAGAATTCTTACAGTAGGCTTATTTGCGCAATTTGAGCATTTCTAGCATGTTTGGTTGAAATTGGAAATTTACATTTTTCACTTTTGTCAGACAATTGCAATATTCTCACAATAAGCTAATTAGCTCAATTGGAGCATTTCTAGCATGTTTGGTTGAAATTGGAAATTTACATTTTTCAGTGTTGTCAGACGTTTGTAATATTCTCACAATAAGCTAATTTGCTCAATTGGATCATTTCTAGCATGTTTGGTTTAAATTGGAAATTTACATTTTTCACTTTTGTCAGACAATTGCAATATTCTCACAATAAGCTAATTAGCTCAATTGGAGCAATTCTAGCATGTTTGGTTGAAATTGGAAATTTACATTTTTCACTTTTGTCAGACGTTTGTAATATTCCCACAATAAGCTGATTAGCTCAATTGGAGCATTTCTAGCATGTTTGGTTCAAATTGGAAATTTACATTTTTTCACTTTTGTCAGACAATTGCAATATTCTCACAATAAGCTAATTAGCTCAATTGGAGCATTTCTAGCATGTTTGGTTGAAATTGGAAATTTACATTTTTCACTTTTGTCAGACGTTTGTAATATTCTCACAATAAGCTAATTAGCTCAATTGGACCATTTCTAGCATGTTTGGTTGAAATTGGAATTTTACATTTTTCACTTTTGTCAGACGTTTGTAATATTCTCACAATAAGCTAATTAGCTCATTTGGAGCATTTCTAGCACGTTTGGTTGAAATTAGAAATTTACATTTTTCAGTGTCGTCAAACGTTTGTAATATTCTCACAATCAGCTAATTTGCTCAATTGGAGCATTTCTAGCATGTTTGGTTGAAATTGGAAATTTACATTTTTCAGTTTTGTCAGACGTTTGTAATATTCCCACAATAAGCTGATTAGCTCAATTGGAGCATTTCTAGCATGTTTGGTTGAAATTGGAAATTTACATTTTTCACTTTTGTCAGACGTTTGTAATATTCCCACAATAAGCTGATTAGCTCAATTGGAGCATTTCTAGCATGTTTGGTTGAAATTGGAAATTTACATTTTTCACTTTTGTCAGACAATTGCAATATTCTCACAATAAGCAAATTAGCTCAATTGGAGCATTTCTAGCATGTTTGGTTGAAATTGGAAATTTACATTTTTCACTTTTGTCAGACGTTTGTAATATTCTCACAATAAGCTAATTAGCTCAATTGGACCATTTCTAGCATGTTTGGTTGAAATTGGACTTTTACATTTTTCACTTTTGTCAGACGTTTGTAATATTCTCACAATAAGCTAATTAGCTCAATTGGAGCATTTCTAGCACGTTTGGTTGAAATTGGAAATTTACATTTTTCACTTTTGTCAAACAATTGCAATATTCTCTCAATAAGCTAATTAGCTCAATTGGAGCATTTCTAGCATGTTTGGTTGAAATTGGAAATTCACATTTTTCACTTTTGTCAGACGTTTGTAATATTCTCACAATAAGCTAATTAGCTCAATTGGAGCATTTCTAGCATGTTTGGTTGAAATTTGAAATTTACATTTTTCAGTTTTGTCAGACGTTTGTAAAATTCTTACAGTAGGCTTATTTGCGCAATTTGAGCATTTCTAGCATGTTTGGTTGAAATTGGAAATTTACATTTTTCACTTTTGTCAGACAATTGCAATATTCTCACAATAAGCTAATTAGCTCAATTGGAGCATTTCTAGCATGTTTGGTTGAAATTGGAAATTTACATTTTTCAGTGTTGTCAGACGTTTGTAATATTCTCACAATAAGCTAATTTGCTCAATTGGATCATTTCTAGCATGTTTGGTTTAAATTGGAAATTTACGATTTTCACTTTTGTCAGACAATTGCAATATTCTCACAATAAGCTAATTAGCTCAATTGGAGCAATTCTAGCATGTTTGGTTGAAATTGGAAATTTACATTTTTCACTTTTGTCAGACGTTTGTAATATTCCCACAATAAGCTAATTAGCTCAATTGGAGCATTTCTAGCATGTTTGGTTGAAATTGGAAATTTACATTTTTCACTTTTGTCAGACAATTGCAATATTCTCACAATAAGCTAATTAGCTCAATTGGAGCATTTCTAGCACGTTTGGTTGAAATTGGAAATTTACATTTTTCACTTTTGTCAGACGTTTGTAATATTCCCACAATAAGCTGATTAGCTCAATTGGAGCATTTCTAGCATGTTTGGTTGAAATTGGAAATTTACATTTTTCACTTTTGTCAGACAATTGCAATATTCTCACAATAAGCTAATTAGCTCAATTGGAGCATTTCTAGCATGTTTGGTTGAAATTGGAAATTTACATTTTTCACTTTTGTCAGACGTTTGTAATATTCCCACAATAAGCTGATTAGCTCAATTGGAGCATTTCTAGCATGTTTGGTTGAAATTGGAAATTTACATTTTTCACTTTTGTCAGACAATTGCAATATTCTCACAATAAGCAAATTAGCTCAATTGGAGCATTTCTAGCATGTTTGGTTGAAATTGGAAATTTACATTTTTCACTTTTGTCAAACAATTGCAATATTCTCTCAATAAGCTAATTAGCTCAATTGGAGCATTTCTAGCATGTTTGGTTGAAATTGGAAATTCACATTTTTCACTTTTGTCAGACGTTTGTAATATTCTCACAATAAGCTAATTAGCTCAATTGGAGCATTTCTAGCATGTTTGGTTGAAATTTGAAATTTACATTTTTCAGTTTTGTCAGACGTTTGTAAAATTCTTACAGTAGGCTTATTTGCGCAATTTGAGCATTTCTAGCATGTTTGGTTGAAATTGGAAATTTACATTTTTCACTTTTGTCAGACAATTGCAATATTCTCACAATAAGCTAATTAGCTCAATTGGAGCATTTCTAGCATGTTTGGTTGAAATTGGAAATTTACATTTTTCAGTGTTGTCAGACGTTTGTAATATTCTCACAATAAGCTAATTTGCTCAATTGGATCATTTCTAGCATGTTTGGTTTAAATTGGAAATTTACATTTTTCACTTTTGTCAGACAATTGCAATATTCTCACAATAAGCTAATTAGCTCAATTGGAGCAATTCTAGCATGTTTGGTTGAAATTGGAAATTTACATTTTTCACTTTTGTCAGACGTTTGTAATATTCCCACAATAAGCTGATTAGCTCAATTGGAGCATTTCTAGCATGTTTGGTTCAAATTGGAAATTTACATTTTTTCACTTTTGTCAGACAATTGCAATATTCTCACAATAAGCTAATTAGCTCAATTGGAGCATTTCTAGCATGTTTGGTTGAAATTGGAAATTTACATTTTTCACTTTTGTCAGACGTTTGTAATATTCTCACAATAAGCTAATTAGCTCAATTGGACCATTTCTAGCATGTTTGGTTGAAATTGGAATTTTACATTTTTCACTTTTGTCAGACGTTTGTAATATTCTCACAATAAGCTAATTAGCTCATTTGGAGCATTTCTAGCACGTTTGGTTGAAATTAGAAATTTACATTTTTCAGTGTCGTCAAACGTTTGTAATATTCTCACAATCAGCTAATTTGCTCAATTGGAGCATTTCTAGCATGTTTGGTTGAAATTGGAAATTTACATTTTTCAGTTTTGTCAGACGTTTGTAATATTCCCACAATAAGCTGATTAGCTCAATTGGAGCATTTCTAGCATGTTTGGTTGAAATTGGAAATTTACATTTTTCACCTTTGTCAGACGTTTGTAATATTCCCACAATAAGCTGATTAGCTCAATTGGAGCATTTCTAGCATGTTTGGTTGAAATTGGAAATTTACATTTTTCACTTTTGTCAGACAATTGCAATATTCTCACAATAAGCAAATTAGCTCAATTGGAGCATTTCTAGCATGTTTGGTTGAAATTGGAAATTTACATTTTTCACTTTTGTCAGACGTTTGTAATATTCTCACAATAAGCTAATTAGCTCAATTGGACCATTTCTAGCATGTTTGGTTGAAATTGGACTTTTACATTTTTCACTTTTGTCAGACGTTTGTAATATTCTCACAATAAGCTAATTAGCTCAATTGGAGCATTTCTAGCACGTTTGGTTGAAATTGGAAATTTACATTTTTCACTTTTGTCAAACAATTGCAATATTCTCTCAATAAGCTAATTAGCTCAATTGGAGCATTTCTAGCATGTTTGGTTGAAATTGGAAATTCACATTTTTCACTTTTGTCAGACGTTTGTAATATTCTCACAATAAGCTAATTAGCTCAATTGGAGCATTTCTAGCATGTTTGGTTGAAATTTGAAATTTACATTTTTCAGTTTTGTCAGACGTTTGTAAAATTCTTACAGTAGGCTTATTTGCGCAATTTGAGCATTTCTAGCATGTTTGGTTGAAATTGGAAATTTACATTTTTCAGTGTTGTCAGACGTTTGTAATATTCTCACAATAAGCTAATTTGCTCAATTGGATCATTTCTAGCATGTTTGGTTTAAATTGGAAATTTACATTTTTCACTTTTGTCAGACAATTGCAATATTCTCACAATAAGCTAATTAGCTCAATTTGAGCATTTCTAGCATGTTTGGTTGAAATTGGAAATTTACATTTTTCACTTTTGTCAGACAATTGCAATATTCTCACAATAAGCTAATTAGCTCAATTGGAGCATTTCTAGCATGTTTGGTTGAAATTGGAAATTTACATTTTTCAGTGTTGTCAGACGTTTGTAATATTCTCACAATAAGCTAATTTGCTCAATTGGATCATTTCTAGCATGTTTGGTTTAAATTGGAAATTTACATTTTTCACTTTTGTCAGACAATTGCAATATTCTCACAATAAGCTAATTAGCTCAATTGGAGCAATTCTAGCATGTTTGGTTGAAATTGGAAATTTACATTTTTCACTTTTGTCAGACGTTTGTAATATTCCCACAATAAGCTGATTAGCTCAATTGGAGCATTTCTAGCATGTTTGGTTGAAATTGGAAATTTACATTTTTTCACTTTTGTCAGACAATTGCAATATTCTCACAATAAGCAAATTAGCTCAATTGGAGCATTTCTAGCATGTTTGGTTGAAATTGGAAATTTACATTTTTCACTTTTGTCAGACGTTTGTAATATTCTCACAATAAGCTAATTAGCTCAATTGGAGCATTTCTAGCATGTTTGGTTGAAATTTGAAATTTACATTTTTCAGTTTTGTCAGACGTTTGTAAAATTCTTACAGTAGGCTTATTTGCGCAATTTGAGCATTTCTAGCATGTTTGGTTGAAATTGGAAATTTACATTTTTTCACTTTTGTCAGACAATTGCAATATTCTCACAATAAGCAAATTAGCTCAATTGGAGCATTTCTAGCATGTTTGGTTGAAATTGGAAATTTACATTTTTCACTTTTGTCAGACGTTTGTAATATTCTCACAATAAGCTAATTAGCTCAATTGGACCATTTCTAGCATGTTTGGTTGAAATTGGACTTTTACATTTTTCACTTTTGTCAGACGTTTGTAATATTCTCACAATAAGCTAATTAGCTCAATTGGAGCATTTCTAGCACGTTTGGTTGAAATTGGAAATTTACATTTTTCACTTTTGTCAAACAATTGCAATATTCTCTCAATAAGCTAATTAGCTCAATTGGAGCATTTCTAGCATGTTTGGTTGAAATTGGAAATTCACATTTTTCACTTTTGTCAGACGTTTGTAATATTCTCACAATAAGCTAATTAGCTCAATTGGAGCATTTCTAGCATGTTTGGTTGAAATTTGAAATTTACATTTTTCAGTTTTGTCAGACGTTTGTAAAATTCTTACAGTAGGCTTATTTGCGCAATTTGAGCATTTCTAGCATGTTTGGTTGAAATTGGAAATTTACATTTTTCACTTTTGTCAGACAATTGCAATATTCTCACAATAAGCTAATTAGCTCAATTGGAGCATTTCTAGCATGTTTGGTTGAAATTGGAAATTTACATTTTTCAGTGTTGTCAGACGTTTGTAATATTCTCACAATAAGCTAATTTGCTCAATTGGATCATTTCTAGCATGTTTGGTTTAAATTGGAAATTTACGATTTTCACTTTTGTCAGACAATTGCAATATTCTCACAATAAGCTAATTAGCTCAATTGGAGCAATTCTAGCATGTTTGGTTGAAATTGGAAATTTACATTTTTCACTTTTGTCAGACGTTTGTAATATTCCCACAATAAGCTAATTAGCTCAATTGGAGCATTTCTAGCATGTTTGGTTGAAATTGGAAATTTACATTTTTCACTTTTGTCAGACAATTGCAATATTCTCACAATAAGCTAATTAGCTCAATTGGAGCATTTCTAGCACGTTTGGTTGAAATTGGAAATTTACATTTTTCACTTTTGTCAGACGTTTGTAATATTCCCACAATAAGCTGATTAGCTCAATTGGAGCATTTCTAGCATGTTTGGTTGAAATTGGAAATTTACATTTTTCACTTTTGTCAGACAATTGCAATATTCTCACAATAAGCTAATTAGCTCAATTGGAGCATTTCTAGCATGTTTGGTTGAAATTGGAAATTTACATTTTTCACTTTTGTCAGACGTTTGTAATATTCCCACAATAAGCTGATTAGCTCAATTGGAGCATTTCTAGCATGTTTGGTTGAAATTGGAAATTTACATTTTTCACTTTTGTCAGACAATTGCAATATTCTCACAATAAGCAAATTAGCTCAATTGGAGCATTTCTAGCATGTTTGGTTGAAATTGGAAATTTACATTTTTCACTTTTGTCAAACAATTGCAATATTCTCTCAATAAGCTAATTAGCTCAATTGGAGCATTTCTAGCATGTTTGGTTGAAATTGGAAATTCACATTTTTCACTTTTGTCAGACGTTTGTAATATTCTCACAATAAGCTAATTAGCTCAATTGGAGCATTTCTAGCATGTTTGGTTGAAATTTGAAATTTACATTTTTCAGTTTTGTCAGACGTTTGTAAAATTCTTACAGTAGGCTTATTTGCGCAATTTGAGCATTTCTAGCATGTTTGGTTGAAATTGGAAATTTACATTTTTCACTTTTGTCAGACAATTGCAATATTCTCACAATAAGCTAATTAGCTCAATTGGAGCATTTCTAGCATGTTTGGTTGAAATTGGAAATTTACATTTTTCAGTGTTGTCAGACGTTTGTAATATTCTCACAATAAGCTAATTTGCTCAATTGGATCATTTCTAGCATGTTTGGTTTAAATTGGAAATTTACATTTTTCACTTTTGTCAGACAATTGCAATATTCTCACAATAAGCTAATTAGCTCAATTGGAGCAATTCTAGCATGTTTGGTTGAAATTGGAAATTTACATTTTTCACTTTTGTCAGACGTTTGTAATATTCCCACAATAAGCTGATTAGCTCAATTGGAGCATTTCTAGCATGTTTGGTTCAAATTGGAAATTTACATTTTTTCACTTTTGTCAGACAATTGCAATATTCTCACAATAAGCTAATTAGCTCAATTGGAGCATTTCTAGCATGTTTGGTTGAAATTGGAAATTTACATTTTTCACTTTTGTCAGACGTTTGTAATATTCTCACAATAAGCTAATTAGCTCAATTGGACCATTTCTAGCATGTTTGGTTGAAATTGGAATTTTACATTTTTCACTTTTGTCAGACGTTTGTAATATTCTCACAATAAGCTAATTAGCTCATTTGGAGCATTTCTAGCACGTTTGGTTGAAATTAGAAATTTACATTTTTCAGTGTCGTCAAACGTTTGTAATATTCTCACAATCAGCTAATTTGCTCAATTGGAGCATTTCTAGCATGTTTGGTTGAAATTGGAAATTTACATTTTTCAGTTTTGTCAGACGTTTGTAATATTCCCACAATAAGCTGATTAGCTCAATTGGAGCATTTCTAGCATGTTTGGTTGAAATTGGAAATTTACATTTTTCACCTTTGTCAGACGTTTGTAATATTCCCACAATAAGCTGATTAGCTCAATTGGAGCATTTCTAGCATGTTTGGTTGAAATTGGAAATTTACATTTTTCACTTTTGTCAGACAATTGCAATATTCTCACAATAAGCAAATTAGCTCAATTGGAGCATTTCTAGCATGTTTGGTTGAAATTGGAAATTTACATTTTTCACTTTTGTCAGACGTTTGTAATATTCTCACAATAAGCTAATTAGCTCAATTGGACCATTTCTAGCATGTTTGGTTGAAATTGGACTTTTACATTTTTCACTTTTGTCAGACGTTTGTAATATTCTCACAATAAGCTAATTAGCTCAATTGGAGCATTTCTAGCACGTTTGGTTGAAATTGGAAATTTACATTTTTCACTTTTGTCAAACAATTGCAATATTCTCTCAATAAGCTAATTAGCTCAATTGGAGCATTTCTAGCATGTTTGGTTGAAATTGGAAATTCACATTTTTCACTTTTGTCAGACGTTTGTAATATTCTCACAATAAGCTAATTAGCTCAATTGGAGCATTTCTAGCATGTTTGGTTGAAATTTGAAATTTACATTTTTCAGTTTTGTCAGACGTTTGTAAAATTCTTACAGTAGGCTTATTTGCGCAATTTGAGCATTTCTAGCATGTTTGGTTGAAATTGGAAATTTACATTTTTCACTTTTGTCAGACAATTGCAATATTCTCACAATAAGCTAATTAGCTCAATTGGAGCATTTCTAGCATGTTTGGTTGAAATTGGAAATTTACATTTTTCAGTGTTGTCAGACGTTTGTAATATTCTCACAATAAGCTAATTTGCTCAATTGGATCATTTCTAGCATGTTTGGTTTAAATTGGAAATTTACATTTTTCACTTTTGTCAGACAATTGCAATATTCTCACAATAAGCTAATTAGCTCAATTTGAGCATTTCTAGCATGTTTGGTTGAAATTGGAAATTTACATTTTTCACTTTTGTCAGACAATTGCAATATTCTCACAATAAGCTAATTAGCTCAATTGGAGCATTTCTAGCATGTTTGGTTGAAATTGGAAATTTACATTTTTCAGTGTTGTCAGACGTTTGTAATATTCTCACAATAAGCTAATTTGCTCAATTGGATCATTTCTAGCATGTTTGGTTTAAATTGGAAATTTACATTTTTCACTTTTGTCAGACAATTGCAATATTCTCACAATAAGCTAATTAGCTCAATTGGAGCAATTCTAGCATGTTTGGTTGAAATTGGAAATTTACATTTTTCACTTTTGTCAGACGTTTGTAATATTCCCACAATAAGCTGATTAGCTCAATTGGAGCATTTCTAGCATGTTTGGTTGAAATTGGAAATTTACATTTTTTCACTTTTGTCAGACAATTGCAATATTCTCACAATAAGCAAATTAGCTCAATTGGAGCATTTCTAGCATGTTTGGTTGAAATTGGAAATTTACATTTTTCACTTTTGTCAAACAATTGCAATATTCTCTCAATAAGCTAATTAGCTCAATTGGAGCATTTCTAGCATGTTTGGTTGAAATTGGAAATTCACATTTTTCACTTTTGTCAGACGTTTGTAATATTCTCACAATAAGCTAATTAGCTCAATTGGAGCATTTCTAGCATGTTTGGTTGAAATTTGAAATTTACATTTTTCAGTTTTGTCAGACGTTTGTAAAATTCTTACAGTAGGCTTATTTGCGCAATTTGAGCATTTCTAGCATGTTTGGTTGAAATTGGAAATTTACATTTTTCACTTTTGTCAGACAATTGCAATATTCTCACAATAAGCTAATTAGCTCAATTGGAGCATTTCTAGCATGTTTGGTTGAAATTGGAAATTTACATTTTTCAGTGTTGTCAGACGTTTGTAATATTCTCACAATAAGCTAATTTGCTCAATTGGATCATTTCTAGCATGTTTGGTTTAAATTGGAAATTTACATTTTTCACTTTTGTCAGACAATTGCAATATTCTCACAATAAGCTAATTAGCTCAATTGGAGCAATTCTAGCATGTTTGGTTGAAATTGGAAATTTACATTTTTCACTTTTGTCAGACGTTTGTAATATTCCCACAATAAGCTGATTAGCTCAATTGGAGCATTTCTAGCATGTTTGGTTCAAATTGGAAATTTACATTTTTTCACTTTTGTCAGACAATTGCAATATTCTCACAATAAGCTAATTAGCTCAATTGGAGCATTTCTAGCATGTTTGGTTGAAATTGGAAATTTACATTTTTCACTTTTGTCAGACGTTTGTAATATTCTCACAATAAGCTAATTAGCTCAATTGGACCATTTCTAGCATGTTTGGTTGAAATTGGAATTTTACATTTTTCACTTTTGTCAGACGTTTGTAATATTCTCACAATAAGCTAATTAGCTCATTTGGAGCATTTCTAGCACGTTTGGTTGAAATTAGAAATTTACATTTTTCAGTGTCGTCAAACGTTTGTAATATTCTCACAATCAGCTAATTTGCTCAATTGGAGCATTTCTAGCATGTTTGGTTGAAATTGGAAATTTACATTTTTCAGTTTTGTCAGACGTTTGTAATATTCCCACAATAAGCTGATTAGCTCAATTGGAGCATTTCTAGCATGTTTGGTTGAAATTGGAAATTTACATTTTTCACTTTTGTCAGACGTTTGTAATATTCCCACAATAAGCTGATTAGCTCAATTGGAGCATTTCTAGCATGTTTGGTTGAAATTGGAAATTTACATTTTTCACTTTTGTCAGACAATTGCAATATTCTCACAATAAGCAAATTAGCTCAATTGGAGCATTTCTAGCATGTTTGGTTGAAATTGGAAATTTACATTTTTCACTTTTGTCAGACGTTTGTAATATTCTCACAATAAGCTAATTAGCTCAATTGGACCATTTCTAGCATGTTTGGTTGAAATTGGACTTTTACATTTTTCACTTTTGTCAGACGTTTGTAATATTCTCACAATAAGCTAATTAGCTCAATTGGAGCATTTCTAGCACGTTTGGTTGAAATTGGAAATTTACATTTTTCACTTTTGTCAAACAATTGCAATATTCTCTCAATAAGCTAATTAGCTCAATTGGAGCATTTCTAGCATGTTTGGTTGAAATTGGAAATTCACATTTTTCACTTTTGTCAGACGTTTGTAATATTCTCACAATAAGCTAATTAGCTCAATTGGAGCATTTCTAGCTTGTTTGGTTGAAATTTGAAATTTACATTTTTCAGTTTTGTCAGACGTTTGTAAAATTCTTACAGTAGGCTTATTTGCGCAATTTGAGCATTTCTAGCATGTTTGGTTGAAATTGGAAATTTACATTTTTCACTTTTGTCAGACAATTGCAATATTCTCACAATAAGCTAATTAGCTCAATTGGAGCATTTCTAGCATGTTTGGTTGAAATTGGAAATTTACATTTTTCAGTGTTGTCAGACGTTTGTAATATTCTCACAATAAGCTAATTTGCTCAATTGGATCATTTCTAGCATGTTTGGTTTAAATTGGAAATTTACATTTTTCACTTTTGTCAGACAATTGCAATATTCTCACAATAAGCTAATTAGCTCAATTGGAGCAATTCTAGCATGTTTGGTTGAAATTGGAAATTTACATTTTTCACTTTTGTCAGACGTTTGTAATATTCCCACAATAAGCTGATTAGCTCAATTGGAGCATTTCTAGCATGTTTGGTTGAAATTGGAAATTTACATTTTTTCACTTTTGTCAGACAATTGCAATATTCTCACAATAAGCTAATTAGCTCAATTGGAGCATTTCTAGCATGTTTGGTTGAAATTGGAAATTTACATTTTTCACTTTTGTCAGACGTTTGTAATATTCTCACAATAAGCTAATTAGCTCAATTGGACCATTTCTAGCATGTTTGGTTGAAATTGGAATTTTACATTTTTCACTTTTGTCAGACGTTTGTAATATTCTCACAATAAGCTAATTAGCTCATTTGGAGCATTTCTAGCACGTTTGGTTGAAATTAGAAATTTACATTTTTCAGTGTCGTCAAACGTTTGTAATATTCTCACAATCAGCTAATTTGCTCAATTGGAACATTTCTAGCATGTTTGGTTGAAATTGGAAATTTACATTTTTCACTTTTGTCAGACAATTGCAATATTCTCACAATAAGCTAATTAGCTCAATTGGAGCATTTCTAGCACGTTTGGTTGAAATTGAAAATTTACATTTTTCACTTTTGTCAGACAATTGCAATATTCTCACAATAAGCTAATTAGCTCAATTGGAGCATTTCTAGCATGTTTGGTTGAAATTGGAAATTTACATTTTTCAGTTTTGTCAGACGTTTGTAATATTCTCACAATAAGCTAATTAGCCCAATTGGACCATTTCTAGCATGTTTGGTTGAAATTGGAAATTTACATTTTTCACTTTTGTCAGACGTTTGTAATATTCTCACAATAAGCTAATTAGCTCAATTGGACCATTTCTAGCATGTTTGGTTGAAATTGGAAATTTACATTTTTCACTTTTGTCAGACAATTGCAATATTCTCAAAATAAGCTAATTAGCTCAATTGGAGCAATTCTAGCATGTTTGGTTGAAATTGGAAATTTACATTTTTCACTTTTGTCAGACGTTTGTAATATTCTCACAATAAGCTAATTAGCTCAATTGGAGCATTTCTAGCATGTTTGGTTGAAATTGGAAATTTACATTTTTCACTTTTGTCAGACAATTGCAATATTCTCACAATAAGCTAATTAGCTCAATTGGAGTATTTCTAGCATGTTTGGTTGAAATTGGAAATTTACATTTTTCAGTGTTGTCAGACGTTTGTAATATTCTCACAATAAGCTAATTTGCTCAATTGGATCATTTCTAGCATGTTTGGTTTAAATTGGAAATTTACATTTTTCACTTTTGTCAGACAATTGCAATATTCTCACAATAAGCTAATTAGCTCAATTGGAGCATATCTAGCATGTTTGGTTGAAATTGGAAATTTACATTTTTCACTTTTGTCAGACGTTTGTAATATTCTCACAATAAGCTAATTAGCTCAATTGGAGCATTTCTAGCACGTTTGGTTAAAATTGGAAATTTACCTTTTTCACTGTTGTCAAACAATTGCAATATTCTCTCAATAAGCTAATTAGCTCAATTGAAGCATTTCTACCATGTTTGGTTGAAATTGAAAATTTACATTTTTCACTTTTGTCAGACGTTTGTAATATTCTCACAATAAGCTAATTAGCTCAATTTGAGCATTTCTAGCACGTTTGGTTGAAATTGGAAATTTACATTTTTCACTTTTGTCAAACAATTGCAATATTCTCTCAATAAGCTAATTAGCTCAATTGGAGCAATTCTAGCATGTTTGGTTGAAATTGGAAATTTACATTTTTCACTTTTGTCAGACGTTTGTAATATTCTCACAATAAGCTAATTAGCTCAATTGGAGCATTTCTAGCATGTTTGGTTGAAATTGGAATTTTACATTTTTCAGTTTTGTCAGACAATTGCAATATTCTCTCAATAAGCTAGTTAGCTCAATTGGAGCATTTCTAGCATGTTTGGTTGAAATTGGAAATTTACATTTTTCAGTTTTTTCAGACGTTTGTAATATTCTCACAAGAAGCTAATTAGCTCAATTAGAGCATTTCTAGCATGTTTGGTTGAAATTGGAAATTTACATTTTTCAGTGTTGTCAGACTTTTGTAATATTCTCACAATAAGCTAATTAGCTCAATTGTAGCATTTCTAGCATGTTTGGTTGAAATTGGAAATTTACATTTTTCAGTTTTGTCAGACGTTTGTAATATTCTCACAATAAGCTAATTAGCTCAATTGGAGCATTTCTAGCATGTTTGGTTGAAATTGGAAATTTACATTTTTCACTTTTGTCAGACGTTTGTAATATTCTCACAATAAGCTAATTAGCTCAATTGGACCATTTCTAGCATGTTTGGTTGAAATTGGAAATTTACATTTTTCACTTTTGTCAGACAATTGCAATATTCTCAAAATAAGCTAATTAGCTCAATTGGAGCAATTCTAGCATGTTTGGTTGAAATTGGAAATTTACATTTTTCACTTTTGTCAGACGTTTGTAATATTCTCACAATAAGCTAATTAGCTCAATTGGAGCATTTCTAGCATGTTTGGTTGAAATTGGAAATTTACATTTTTCACTTTTGTCAGACAATTGCAATATTCTCACAATAAGCTAATTAGCTCAATTGGAGCATTTCTAGCATGTTTGGTTGAAATTGGAAATTTACATTTTTCAGTGTTGTCAGACGTTTGTAATATTCTCACAATAAGCTAATTTGCTCAATTGGATCATTTCTAGCATGTTTGGTTTAAATTGGAAATTTACATTTTTCACTTTTGTCAGACAATTGCAATATTCTCACAATAAGCTAATTAGCTCAATTGGAGCATATCTAGCATGTTTGGTTGAAATTGGAAATTTACATTTTTCACTTTTGTCAGACGTTTGTAATATTCTCACAATAAGCTAATTAGCTCAATTGGAGCATTTCTAGCACGTTTGGTTAAAATTGGAAATTTACCTTTTTCACTGTTGTCAAACAATTGCAATATTCTCTCAATAAGCTAATTAGCTCAATTGAAGCATTTCTACCATGTTTGGTTGAAATTGAAAATTTACATTTTTCACTTTTGTCAGACGTTTGTAATATTCTCACAATAAGCTAATTAGCTCAATTGGAGCATTTCTAGCATGTTTGGTTGAAATTGGAATTTTACATTTTTCAGTTTTGTCAGACAATTGCAATATTCTCTCAATAAGCTAGTTAGCTCAATTGGAGCATTTCTAGCATGTTTGGTTGAAATTGGAAATTTACATTTTTCAGTTTTTTCAGACGTTTGTAATATTCTCACAATAAGCTAATTAGCTCAATTAGAGCATTTCTAGCATGTTTGGTTGAAATTGGAAATTTACATTTTTCAGTGTTGTCAGACTTTTGTAATATTCTCACAATAAGCTAATTAGCTCAATTGTAGCATTTCTAGCATGTTTGGTTGAAATTGGAAATTTACATTTTTCAGTTTTGTCAGACGTTTGTAATATTCTCACAATAAGCTAATTAGCTCAATTGGAGCATTTCTAGCATGTTTGGTTGAAATTGGAAATTTACATTTTTCACTTTTGTCAGACAATTGCAATATTCTCACAATAAGCCAATTAGCTCAATTGGAGCATTTCTAGCATGTTTGGTTGAAATTGGAAATTTACATTTTTCAATTTTGTTAGACGTTTGTAATATTCTAACAATAAGCTAATTAGCTCAATTGGAGCATTTCTAGCATGTTTGGTTGAAATTGGAAATTTACATTTTTCAGTTTTGTCAGACAATTGCAATATTTTCTCAATAAGCTAATTAGCTCAATTGGAGCATTTCTAGCATGTTTGGTTGAAATTGGAGATTTACATTTTTCACTTTTGTCAGACAATTGCAATATTCTCACAATAAGCTAATTAGCTCAATTGGAGCATTTCTAGCATGTTTGGTTGAAATTGGAAGTTTACATTTTTCACTTTTGTCAGACAATTGCAATATTCTCTCAATAAGCTAATTAGCTCATTTGGAGCATTTCTAGCATTTTTGGTTGAAATTAGAAATTTACATTTTTCAGTGTTGTCAGACGTTTGTAATATTCTCACAATAAGCTAATTAGCTCAATTGGAGCATTTCTAGCATGTTTGGTTGAAATTGGAAAGTTACATTTTTCAGTTTTGTCAGACGTTTGTAAAATTCTTACAGTAGGCTTATTTGCGCATTTTGAGCATTTCTAGCATGTTTGGTTGAAATTGGAAATTTACATTTTTCACTTTTGTCAGACAATTGCAATATTCTCACAATAAGCTAATTAGCTCAATTGGAGCATTTCTAGCATGTTTGGTTGAAATTGGAAATTTACATTTTTCACTTTTGTCAGACGTTTGTAATATTCTCACAATAAGCTAATTAGCTCAATTGGAGCATTTCTAGCATGTTTGGTTGAAATTGGAAATTTACATTTTTCAGTTTTGTCAGACGTTTGTAAAATTCTTGCAGTAGGCTTATTTGCGCAATTTGAGCATTTCTAGCATGTTTGGTTGAAATTGGAAATTTACATTTTTCACTTTTGTCAGACCATTGCAATATTCTCACAATAAGCTAATTAGCTCAATTGGAGCATTTCTAGCATGTTTGGTTGAAATTGGAAATTTACATTTTTCAGTGTTGTCAGACGTTTGTAATATTCTCACAATAAGCCAATTAGCTCAATTTGAGCATTTCTAGCATGTTTGGTTGAAATTGGAAATTTACATTTTTCAGTTTTGTCAGACGTTTGTAAAATTCTTGCAGTAGGCTTATTTGCGCAATTTGAGCATTTCTAGCATGTTTGGTTGAAATTGGAAATTTACATTTTTCACTTTTGTCAGACCATTGCAATATTCTCACAATACGCTAATTAGCTCAATTGGAGCATTTCTAGCATGTTTGGTTGAAATTGGAAATTTACATTTTTCAATTTTGTCAGACAATTGCAATATTCTCACAATAAGCTAATTAGCTCAATTGGAGCATTTCTAGCATGTTTGGTTGAAATTGGAAATTTACATTTTTCAATTTTGTTAGACGTTTGTAATATTCTCACAATAAGCTAATTAGCTCAATTTGAGCATTTCTAGCATGTTTGGTTGAAATTGGAAATTTACATTTTTCAGTTTTGTCAGATAATTGCAATATTCTCTCAATAAGCTAATTAGCTCAATTGGAGCATTTCTAGCATGTTTGGTTGAAATTGGAAATTTACATTTTTCAGTTTTGTCAGACGTTTGTAGTATTCTCACAATAAGCTAATTAGCTCAATTGGAGCATTTCTAGCATGTTTGGTTGAAATTGGAAATTTACATTTTTCACTTTTGTCAGACAATTGCAATATTCTCACAATAAGCTAATTAGCTCAATTGGAGTATTTCTAGCATGTTTGGTTGAAATTGGAAGTTTACATTTTTCAGTTTTGTCAGACAATTGCAATATTATCTCAATAAGCTAATTAGCTCAATTGGAGCATTTCTAGCATGTTTGGTTGAAATTAGAAATTTACATTTTTCAGTTTTGTCAGACGTTTGTAATATTCTCACAATAAGCTAATTAGCTCAATTGGAGCATTTCTAGCATGTTTGGTTGAAATTGGAAATTTACATTTTTCAGTGTTGTCAGACGTTTGTAAAATTCTCACAATAAGCCAATTAGCTCAATTTGAGCATTTCTAGCATGTTTGGTTGAAATTGGAAATTTACATTTTTCACTTTTGTCAGACCATTGCAATATTCTCACAATAAGCTAATTAGCTCAATTGGAGCATTTCTAGCATGTTTGTTTGAAATTGGAAATTTACATTTTTCAGTTTTGTCAGACGTTTGTAAAATTCTTACAGTAGGCTTATTTGCGCAATTTGAGCATTTCTATCATGTTTGGTTGAAATTGGAAATTTACATTTTTCACTTTTGTCAGACCATTGCAATATTCTCACAATAAGCTAATTAGCTCAATTGGAGCATTTCTAGCATGTTTGGTTGAAATTTGAAATTTACATTTTTCAGTTTTGTCAGACGTTTGTAAAATTCTTACAGCAGGCTTTTTGCGCAATTTCAGCATTTCTAGCATGTTTGGTTGAAATTGGAAATTTACATTTTTCACTTTTGTCAGACAATTGCAACATTCTCACAATAAGCTAATTAGCTCAATTGAAGCATTTCTAGCATGTTTGGTTGAAATTGGAAATTTACATTTTTCAATTTTGTCAGACGTTTGTAATATTCTCACAATAAGCTAATTAGCTCAATTGGAGCATTTCTAGCATGTTTGGTTGAAATTGGAAATTTACATTTTTCACTTTTGTCAGACAATTGCAATATTCTCACAATAAGCTAATTAGCTCAATTGGAGTATTTCTAGCATGTTTGGTTGAAATTGGAAGTTTACATTTTTCACTTTTGTCAGACGTTTGTAATATTCCCACAATAAGCTAATTAGCTCAATTGGAGCATTTCTAGCATGTTTGGTTGAAATTGGAAATTTACACTTTTCACTTTTGTCAGACAATTGCAATATTCTCACAATAATCTAATTAGCTCAATTGGAGCATTTCTAGCATGTTTGGTTGAAATTGGAAATTTACATTTTTCAGTTTTGTCAGACGTTTGTAATATTCTCACAATAAGCTAATTAGCTCAATTGGAGCATTTCTAGCATGTTTGGTTGAAATTGGAAATTTACATTTTTCAGTTTTGTCAGACGTTTGTAATATTCTCACAATAAGCTAATTAGCTCAATTAGAGCATTTCTAGCATGTTTGGTTGAAATTGGAAATTTACATTTTTCAGTGTTGTCAGACTTTTGTAATATTCTCACAATAAGCTAATTAGCTCAATTGTAGCATTTCTAGCATGTTTGGTTGAAATTTGAAATTTACATTTTTCAGTTTTGTCAGACAAGTGCAATATTTTCTCAATAAGCTAATTAGCTCAATTGGAGCATTTCTAGCATGTTTGGTTGAAATTGGAAATTTACATTTTTCACTTTTGTCAGACCATTGCAATATTCTCACAATAAGCTAATTAGCTCAATTGGAGCATTTCTAGCATGTTTGGTTGAAATTGGAAATTTACATTTTTCAGTTTTGTCAGACGTTTGTAATATTCTCACAATAAGCTAATTAGCTCAATTAGAGCATTTCTAGCATGTTTGGTTGAAATTGGAAATTTACATTTTTCAGTGTTGTCAGACTTTTGTAATATTCTCACAATAAGCTAATTAGCTCAATTGTAGCATTTCTAGCATGTTTGGTTGAAATTGGAAATTTACATTTTTCAGTTTTGTCAGACGTTTGTAATATTCTCACAATATGCTAATTAGCTCAATTGGAGCATTTCTAGCATGTTTGGTTGAAATTGGAAATTTACATTTTTCACTTTTGTCAGACAATTGCAATATTCTCACAATAAGCCAATTAGCTCGATTGGAGCATTTCTAGCATGTTTGGTTGAAATTGGAAATTTACATTTTTCAATTTTGTTAGACGTTTGTAATATTCTAACAATAAGCTAATTAGCTCAATTGGAGCATTTCTAGCATGTTTGGTTGAAATTTGAAATTTACATTTTTCAGTTTTGTCAGACAAGTGCAATATTTTCTCAATAAGCTAATTAGCTCAATTGGAGCATTTCTAGCATGTTTGGTTGAAATTGGAAATTTACATTTTTCACTTTTGTCAGACAATTGCAATATTCTCACAATAAGCTAATTAGCTCAATTGGAGCATTTCTAGCATGTTTGGTTGAAATTGGAAGTTTACATTTTTCACTTTTGTCAGACAATTGCAATATTCTCTCAATAAGCTAATTAGCTCATTTGGAGCATTTCTAGCATTTTTGGTTGAAATTAGAAATTTACATTTTTCAGTGTTGTCAGACGTTTGTAATATTCTCACAATAAGCTAATTAGCTCAATTGGAGCATTTCTAGCATGTTTGGTTGAAATTGGAAAGTTACATTTTTCAGTTTTGTCAGACGTTTGTAAAATTCTTACAGTAGGCTTATTTGCGCATTTTGAGCATTTCTAGCATGTTTGGTTGAAATTGGAAATTTACATTTTTCACTTTTGTCAGACAATTGCAATATTCTCACAATAAGCTAATTAGCTCAATTGGAGCATTTCTAGCATGTTTGGTTGAAATTGGAAAGTTACATTTTTCAGTTTTGTCAGACGTTTGTAAAATTCTTACAGTAGGCTTATTTGCGCATTTTGAGCATTTCTAGCATGTTTGGTTGAAATTGGAAATTTACATTTTTCACTTTTGTCAGACAATTGCAATATTCTCACAATAAGCTAATTAGCTCAATTGGAGCATTTCTAGCATGTTTGGTTGAAATTGGAAGTTTACATTTTTCACTTTTGTCAGACGTTTGTAATATTCCCACAATAAGCTAATTAGCTCAATTGGAGCATTTCTAGCATGTTTGGTTGAAATTGGAAATTTACACTTTTCACTTTTGTCAGACAATTGCAATATTCTCACAATAATCTAATTAGCTCAATTGGAGCATTTCTAGCATGTTTGGTTGAAATTGGAAATTTACATTTTTCAGTTTTGTCAGACGTTTGTAATATTCTCACAATAAGCTAATTAGCTCAATTGGAGCATTTCTAGCATGTTTGGTTGAAATTGGAAATTTACATTTTTCAGTTTTGTCAGACGTTTGTAATATTCTCACAATAAGCTAATTAGCTCAATTAGAGCATTTCTAGCATGTTTGGTTGAAATTGGAAATTTACATTTTTCAGTGTTGTCAGACTTTTGTAATATTCTCACAATAAGCTAATTAGCTCAATTGTAGCATTTCTAGCATGTTTGGTTGAAATTGGAAATTTACATTTTTCAGTTTTGTCAGACGTTTGTAATATTCTCACAATATGCTAATTAGCTCAATTGGAGCATTTCTAGCATGTTTGGTTGAAATTGGAAATTTACATTTTTCACTTTTGTCAGACAATTGCAATATTCTCACAATAAGCCAATTAGCTCGATTGGAGCATTTCTAGCATGTTTGGTTGAAATTGGAAATTTACATTTTTCAATTTTGTTAGACGTTTGTAATATTCTAACAATAAGCTAATTAGCTCAATTGGAGCATTTCTAGCATGTTTGGTTGAAATTTGAAATTTACATTTTTCAGTTTTGTCAGACAAGTGCAATATTTTCTCAATAAGCTAATTAGCTCAATTGGAGCATTTCTAGCATGTTTGGTTGAAATTGGAAATTTACATTTTTCACTTTTGTCAGACAATTGCAATATTCTCACAATAAGCTAATTAGCTCAATTGGAGCATTTCTAGCATGTTTGGTTGAAATTGGAAGTTTACATTTTTCACTTTTGTCAGACAATTGCAATATTCTCTCAATAAGCTAATTAGCTCATTTGGAGCATTTCTAGCATTTTTGGTTGAAATTAGAAATTTACATTTTTCAGTGTTGTCAGACGTTTGTAATATTCTCACAATAAGCTAATTAGCTCAATTGGAGCATTTCTAGCATGTTTGGTTGAAATTGGAAAGTTACATTTTTCAGTTTTGTCAGACGTTTGTAAAATTCTTACAGTAGGCTTATTTGCGCATTTTGAGCATTTCTAGCATGTTTGGTTGAAATTGGAAATTTACATTTTTCACTTTTGTCAGACAATTGCAATATTCTCACAATAAGCTAATTAGCTCAATTGGAGCATTTCTAGCATGTTTGGTTGAAATTGGAAATTTACATTTTTCACTTTTGTCAGACGTTTGTAATATTCTCACAATAAGCTAATTAGCTCAATTGGAGCATTTCTAGCATGTTTGGTTGAAATTGGAAATTTACATTTTTCAGTTTTGTCAGACGTTTGTAAAATTCTTGCAGTAGGCTTATTTGCGCAATTTGAGCATTTCTAGCATGTTTGGTTGAAATTGGAAATTTACATTTTTCACTTTTGTCAGACCATTGCAATATTCTCACAATAAGCTAATTAGCTCAATTTGAGCATTTCTAGCATGTTTGGTTGAAATTGGAAATTTACATTTTTCAGTGTTGTCAGACGTTTGTAATATTCTCACAATTATCCAATTAGCTCAATTTGAGCATTTCTAGCATGTTTGGTTGAAATTGGAAATTTACATTTTTCAGTTTTGTCAGACGTTTGTAAAATTCTTGCAGTAGGCTTATTTGCGCAACTTGAGCATTTCTAGCATGTTTGGTTGAAATTGGAAATTTACATTTTTCACTTTTGTCAGACCATTGCAATATTCTCACAATACGCTAATTAGCTCAATTGGAGCATTTCTAGCATGTTTGGTTGAAATTGGAAATTTACATTTTTCAATTTTGTTATACGTTTGTAATATTCTCACAATAAGCTAATTAGCTCAATTTGAGCATTTCTAGCATGTTTGGTTGAAATTGGAAATTTACATTTTTCAGTTTTGTCAGATAATTGCAATATTCTCTCAATAAGCTAATTAGCTCAATTGGAGCATTTCTAGCATGTTTGGTTGAAATTGGAAGTTTACATTTTTCACTTTTGTCAGACAATTGCAATATTATCTCAATAAGCTAATTAGCTCAATTGGAGCATTTCTAGCGTGTTTGGTTGAAATTGGAAATTTACATTTTTCAGTTTTGTCAGACGTTTGTAGTATTCTCACAATAAGCTAATTAGCTCAATTGGAGCATTTCTAGCATGTTTGGTTGAAATTAGAATTTTACATTTTTCAGTGTTGTCAGACGTTTGTAATATTCTCACAATAAGCTAATTAGCTCAATTGGAGCATTTCTAGCATGTTTGGTTGAAATTGGAAATTTACATTTTTCAGTGTTGTCAGACGTTTGTAAAATTCTCACAATAAGCCAATTAGCTCAATTTGAGCATTTCTAGCATGTTTGGTTGAAATTGGAAATTTACATTTTTCACTTTTGTCAGACCATTGCAATATTCTCACAATAAGCTAATTAGCTCAATTGGAGCATTTCTAGCATGTTTGGTTGAAATTGGAAATTTACATTTTTCAGTTTTGTCAGACGTTTGTAAAATTCTTACAGAAGGCTTATTTGCGCAATTTGAGCATTTCTATCATGTTTGGTTGAAATTGGAAATTTACATTTTTCACTTTTGTCAGACCATTGCAATATTCTCACAATAAGCTAATTAGCTCAATTGGAGCATTTCTAGCATGTTTGGTTGAAATTGGAAATTTACATTTTTCAGTTTTGTCAGACGTTTGTAAAATTCTTACAATAGGCTTTTTGCGCAATTTCAGCATTTCTAGCATGTTTGGTTGAAATTGGAAATTTACATTTTTCAATTTTGTTAGAAGTTTGTAATATTCTCACAATAAGCTAATTAGCTCAATTGGAGCATTTCTAGCATGTTTGGTTGAAATTGGAAATTTACATTTTTCACTTTTGTCAGACAATTGCAATATTCTCACAATAAGCTAATTAGCTCAATTGGAGTATTTCTAGCATGTTTGGTTGAAATTGGAAGTTTACATTTTTCACTTTTGTCAGACAATTGCAATATTATCTCAATAAGCTAATTAGCTCAATTGGAGCATTTCTAGCATGTTTGGTTGAAATTGGAAATTTACATTTTTCAGTTTTGTCAGACGTTTGTAGTATTCTCACAATAAGCTAATTAGCTCAATTGGAGCATTTCTAGCATGTTTGGTTGAAATTAGAAATTTACATTTTTCAGTGTTGTCAGACGTTTGTAATATTCTCACAATAAGCTAATTAGCTCAATTGGAGCATTTCTAGCATGTTTGGTTGAAATTGGAAATTTACATTTTTCAGTGTTTTCAGACGTTTGTAAAAATCTCACAATAAGCCAATTAGCTCAATTTGAGCATTTCTAGCATGTTTGGTTGAAATTGGAAATTTACATTTTTCACTTTTGTCAGACCATTGCAATATTCTCACAATAAGCTAATTAGCTCAATTGGAGCATTTCTAGCATGTTTGGTTGAAATTGGAAATTTACATTTTTCAGTTTTGTCAGACGTTTGTAAAATTCTTACAGTAGGCTTATTTGCGCAATTTGAGCATTTCTATCATGTTTGGTTGAAATTGGAAATTTACATTTTTCACTTTTGTCAGACCATTGCAATATTCTCACAATAAGCTAATTAGCTCAATTGGAGCATTTCTAGCATGTTTGGTTGAAATTGGAAATTTACATTTTTCAGTTTTGTCAGACGTTTGTAAAATTCTTACAGTAGGCTTTTTGCGCAATTTCAGCATTTCTAGCATGTTTGGTTGAAATTGGAAATTTACATTTTTCACTTTTGTCAGACAATTGCAATATTCTCACAATAAGCTAATTAGCTCAATTGAAGCATTTCTAGCATGTTTGGTTGAAATTGGAAATTTACATTTTTCAATTTTGTTAGACGTTTGTAATATTCTCACATTAAGCTAATTAGCTCAATTGGAGCATTTCTAGCATGTTTGGTTGAAATTGGAAATTTACATTTTTCAGTTTTGTCAGGCGTTTGTAGTATTCTCACAATAAGATAATTAGCTCAATTGGAGCATTTCTAGCATGTTTGGTTGAAATCGGAAATTTAAATTTTTCACTTTTGTCAGACAATTGCAATATTCTCACAATAGGCTAATTAGCTCAATTGGAGCATTTCTAGCATGTTTGGTTGAAATTGGAAATTTACATTTTTCACTTTTGTCAGACAATTGCAATATTCTCACAATAAGCTAATTAGCTCAATTGGAGCATTTCTAGCATGTTTGGTTGAAATTGGAAATTTACATTTTTCAGTTTTGTCAGACGTTTGTAAAATTCTTGCAGTAGGCTTATTTGCGCAATTTGAGCATTTCTAGCATGTTTGGTTGAAATTGGAAATTTACATTTTTCACTTTTGTCAGACCATTGCAATATTCTCACAATAAGCTAATTAGCTCAATTTGAGCATTTCTAGCATGTTTGGTTGAAATTGGAAATTTACATTTTTCAGTGTTGTCAGACGTTTGTAATATTCTCACAATAAGCCAATTAGCTCAATTTGAGCATTTCTAGCATGTTTGGTTGAAATTGGAAATTTACATTTTTCAGTTTTGTCAGACGTTTGTAAAATTCTTGCAGTAGGCTTATTTGCGCAACTTGAGCATTTCTAGCATGTTTGGTTGAAATTGGAAATTTACATTTTTCACTTTTGTCAGACCATTGCAATATTCTCACAATACGCTAATTAGCTCAATTGGAGCATTTCTAGCATGTTTGGTTGAAATTGGAAATTTACATTTTTCAATTTTGTTATACGTTTGTAATATTCTCACAATAAGCTAATTAGCTCAATTTGAGCATTTCTAGCATGTTTGGTTGAAATTGGAAATTTACATTTTTCAGTTTTGTCAGATAATTGCAATATTCTCTCAATAAGCTAATTAGCTCAATTGGAGCATTTCTAGCATGTTTGGTTGAAATTGGAAATTTACATTTTTCACTTTTGTCAGACAATTGCAATATTATCTCAATAAGCTAATTAGCTCAATTGGAGCATTTCTAGCATGTTTGGTTGAAATTGGAAATTTACATTTTTCAGTTTTGTCAGACGTTTGTAGTATTCTCACAATAAGCTAATTAGCTCAATTGGAGCATTTCTAGCATGTTTGGTTGAAATTAGAAATTTACATTTTTCAGTGTTGTCAGACGTTTGTAATATTCTCACAATAAGCTAATTAGCTCAATTGGAGCATTTCTAGCATGTTTGGTTGAAATTGGAAATTTACATTTTTCAGTGTTGTCAGACGTTTGTAAAATTCTCACAATAAGCCAATTAGCTCAATTTGAGCATTTCTAGCATGTTTGGTTGAAATTGGAAATTTACATTTTTCACTTTTGTCAGACCATTGCAATATTCTCACAATAAGCTAATTAGCTCAATTGGAGCATTTCTAGCATGTTTGGTTGAAATTGGAAATTTACATTTTTCAGTTTTGTCAGACGTTTGTAAAATTCTTACAGAAGGCTTATTTGCGCAATTTGAGCATTTCTATCATGTTTGGTTGAAATTGGAAATTTACATTTTTCACTTTTGTCAGACCATTGCAATATTCTCACAATAAGCTAATTAGCTCAATTGGAGCATTTCTAGCATGTTTGGTTGAAATTGGAAATTTACATTTTTCAGTTTTGTCAGACGTTTGTAAAATTCTTACAATAGGCTTTTTGCGCAATTTCAGCATTTCTAGCATGTTTGGTTGAAATTGGAAATTTACATTTTTCAATTTTGTTAGAAGTTTGTAATATTCTCACAATAAGCTAATTAGCTCAATTGGAGCATTTCTAGCATGTTTGGTTGAAATTGGAAATTTACATTTTTCACTTTTGTCAGACAATTGCAATATTCTCACAATAAGCTAATTAGCTCAATTGGAGTATTTCTAGCATGTTTGGTTGAAATTGGAAGTTTACATTTTTCACTTTTGTCAGACAATTGCAATATTATCTCAATAAGCTAATTAGCTCAATTGGAGCATTTCTAGCATGTTTGGTTGAAATTGGAAATTTACATTTTTCAGTTTTGTCAGACGTTTGTAGTATTCTCACAATAAGCTAATTAGCTCAATTGGAGCACTTCTAGCATGTTTGGTTGAAATTAGAAATTAACATTTTTCAGTGTTGTCAGACGTTTGTAATATTCTCACAATAAGCTAATTAGCTCAATTGGAGCATTTCTAGCATGTTTGGTTGAAATTGGAAATTTACATTTTTCAGTGTTTTCAGACGTTTGTAAAAATCTCACAATAAGCCAATTAGCTCAATTTGAGCATTTCTAGCATGTTTGGTTGAAATTGGAAATTTACATTTTTCACTTTTGTCAGACCATTGCAATATTCTCACAATAAGCTAATTAGCTCAATTGGAGCATTTCTAGCATGTTTGGTTGAAATTGGAAATTTACATTTTTCAGTTTTGTCAGACGTTTGTAAAATTCTTACAGTAGGCTTATTTGCGCAATTTGAGCATTTCTATCATGTTTGGTTGAAATTGGAAATTTACATTTTTCACTTTTGTCAGACCATTGCAATATTCTCACAATAAGCTAATTAGCTCAATTGGAGCATTTCTAGCATGTTTGGTTGAAATTGGAAATTTACATTTTTCAGTTTTGTCAGACGTTTGTAAAATTCTTACAGTAGGCTTTTTGCGCAATTTGAGCATTTCTAGCATGTTTGGTTGAAATTGGAAATTTACATTTTTCACTTTTGTCAGACAATTGCAATATTCTCACAATAAGCTAATTAGCTCAATTGAAGCATTTCTAGCATGTTTGGTTGAAATTGGAAATTTACATTTTTCAATTTTGTTAGACGTTTGTAATATTCTCACATTAAGCTAATTAGCTCAATTGGAGCATTTCTAGCATGTTTGGTTGAAATTGGAAATTTACAATTTTCAGTTTTGTCAGGCGTTTGTAGTATTCTCACAATAAGATAATTAGCTCAATTGGAGCATTTCTAGCATGTTTGGTTGAAATCGGAAATTTAAATTTTTCACTTTTGTCAGACAATTGCAATATTCTCACAATAGGCTAATTAGCTCAATTGGAGCATTTCTAGCATGTTTGGTTGAAATTGGAAATTTACATTTTTCACTTTTGTCAGACAATTGCAATATTCTCACAATAAGCTAATTAGCTCAATTGGAGCATTTCTAGCATGTTTGGTTGAAATTGGAAATTTACATTTTTCAGTTTTGTCAGACGTTTGTAGTATTCTCACAATAAGCTAATTAGCTCAATTGGAGCATTTCTAGCATGTTTGGTTGAAATTGGAAAATTACATTTTTGACTTTTGTCAGACAATTGCAATATTCTCACAATAAGCTAATTAGCTCAATTGGAGCATTTCTAGCATGTTTGGTTGAAATTGGAAATTTACATTTTTCACTTTTGTCAGACAATTGCAATATTCTCACAATAAGCTAATTAGCTCAATTGGAGCATTTCTAGCATGTTTGGTTGAAATTGGAAATTTACTTTTTTCACTTTTGTCAGACGTTTGTAATATTCTCACAATGAGCTAATTAGCTCAATTGGAGCATTTCTAGCACGTTTGCTTGAAATTGGAAATTTACATTTTTCACTTTTGCCAAACAATTGCAATATTCTCTCAATAAGCTAATTAGCTCAATTGGAGCATTTCTACCATGTTTGGTTGAAATTGGAAGTTTACATTTTTCACTTTTGTCAGACGTTTGTAATATTCTCACAATAAGCTAATTAGCTCAATTGGAGCATTTCTAGCACGTTTGGTTGAAATTGGAAATTTACCTTTTCCACTTTTGTCAAACAATTGCAATATTCTCTCAATAAGCTAATTAGCTCAATTGGAGCATTTCTACCATGTTTGGTTGAAATTGAAAATTTACATTTTTCACTTTTGTCAGACGTTTTTAATATTCCCACAATAAGCTAATTAGCTCAATTGGAGCATTTCTAGCATGTTTGGTTGAAATTGGAAATTTACATTTTTCACTTTTGTCAGACGTTTGTAATATTCCCACAATAAGCTAATTAGCTCAATTGGAGCATTTCTAGCATGTTTGGTTGAAATTGGAAATTTACATTTTTCAGTTTTGTCAGACGTTTGTAATGTTCTCACAATAAGCTAATTAGCTCAATTGGAGCATTTCTAGCATGTTTGGTTGAAATTGGAAATTTACATTTTTCAGTGTTGTCAGACGTTTGTAATATTCTCACAATAAGCTAATTAGCTCAATTGGAGCATTTCTAGCATGTTTGGTTGAAATTGGAACTTTACATTTTTCAGTGTTGTCAGACGTTTGTAATATTCTCACAATAAGCTAATTAGCTCAATTGGAGCATTTCTAGCATGTTTGGTTGAAATTGGAAATTTACATTTTTCACTTTTGTCAGACAATTGCAATATTCTCACAATAAGCTAATTAGCTCAATTGGAGCATTTCTAGCATGTTTGGTTGAAATTGGAAATTTACATTTTTCAGTGTTGTCAGACGTTTGTAATATTCTCACAATAAGCTAATTAGCTCAATTGGAGCATTTCTAGCATGTTTGGTTGAAATTGGAAATTTACATTTTTCACTTTTGTCAGACAATTGCAATATTCTCACAATAGGCTAATTAGCTCAATTGGAGCATTTCTAGCATGTTTGGTTGAAATTGGAAATTTACATTTTTCACTTTTGTCAGACGTTTGTAATATTCCAACAATAAGCTAATTAGCTCAATTGGAGCATTTCTAGCATGTTTGGTTGAAATTGGAAATTTACATTTTTCACTTTTGTCAAACAATTTCAATATTCTCTCAATAAGCTAATTAGCTCAATTGGAGCATTTCTAGCATGTTTGGTTGAAATTGGAAATTTACATTTTTCACTTTTGTCAGACGTTTGCAATATTCTCACAATGAGCTAATTAGCTCAATTGGAGCATTTCTAGCATGTTTGGTTGAAATTAGAAATTTACATTTTTCAGTGTTGTCAGACGTTTGTAATATTCTCACAATAAGCCAATTAGCTCAATTTGAGCATTTCTAGCATGTTTGGTTGAAATTGGAAATTTACATTTTTCAGTTTTGTCAGACGTTTGTAAAATTCTTACAGTAGGCTTATCTGCGCAATTTGAGCATTTCTAGCATGTTTGGTTGAAATTGGAAATTTACATTTTTCACTTTTGTCAGACCATTGCAATATTCTCACAATAAGCTAATTAGCTCAATTGGAGCATTTCTAGCATGTTTGGTTGAAATTGGAAATTTACATTTTTCAATTTTGTCAGACAAATGCAATATTCTCACAATAAGCTAATTAGCTCAATTGGAGCATTTCTAGCATGTTTGGTTGAAATTGGAAATTTACATTTTTCAATTTTGTTAGACGTTTGTAATATTCTCACAATAAGCTAATTAGCTCAATTGGAGCATTTCTAGCATGTTTGGTTGAAATTGGAAGTTTACATTTTTCAGTTTTGTCAGACAATTGCAATATTCTCTCAAAAGCTAATTAGCTCAATTGGAGCATTTCTAGCATGTTTGGTTGAAATTGGAAATTTACATTTTTCAGTTTTGTCAGACGTTTTTAGTATTCTCACAATAAGCTAATTAGCTCAATTGGAGCATTTCTAGCATGTTTGGTTGAAGTTGGAAATTTACATTTTTCACTTTTGTCAGACAATTGCAATATTCTCACAATAAGCTAATTAGCTCAATTGGAGTATTTCTAGCACGTTTGGTTGAAATTGGAAGTTTACATTTTTCACTTTGGTCAGACAATTGCAATATTCTCTCAATAAGCTAATTAGCTCAATTGGAGCATTTGTAGCATGTTTGGTTGAAATTGGAAATTTACATTTTTCAGTTTTGTCAGACGTTTGTAGTATTCTCACAATAAGCTAATTAGCTCAATTGGAGCATTTCTAGCATGTTTGGTTGAAATTAGAAATTTACATTTTTCAGTGTTGTCAGACGTTTGTAATATTCTCACAATAAGCTAATTAGCTCAATTGGAGCATTTCTAGCATGTTTGGTTGAAATTGGAAATTTACATTTTTCAGTTTTGTCAGACGTTTGTAAAATTCTCACAATAAGCCAATTAGCTCAATTTGAGCATTTCTAGCATGTTTGGTTGAAATTGGAAATTTACATTTTTCACTTTTGTCAGACCATTGCAATATTCTCACAATAAGCTAATTAGCTCAATTGGAGCATTTCTAGCATGTTTGGTTGAAATTGGAAATTTACATTTTTCAGTTTTGTCAGACGTTTGTAAAATTCTCACAATAAGCCAATTAGCTCAATTGGAGCATTTCTAGCATGTTTGGTTGAAATTGGAAATTTACATTTTTCAGTTTTGTCAGACGTTTGTAAAATTCTCACAATAAGCCAATTAGCTCAATTTGAGCATTTCTAGCATGTTTGGTTGAAATTGGAAATTTACATTTTTCACTTTTGTCAGACCATTGCAATATTCTCACAATAAGCTAATTAGCTCAATTGGAGCATTTCTAGCATGTTTGGTTGAAATTGGAAATTTACATTTTTCAGTTTTGTCAGACGTTTGTAAAATTCTCACAATAAGCTAATTAGCTCAATTGGAGCATTTCTAGCATGTTTGGTTGAAATTGGAATTTTACATTTTTCAGTGTTGTCAGACGTTTCTAATATTCTCACAATAAGCTAATTAGCTCAATTGGAGCATTTCTAGCATGTTTGGTTGAAATTGGAAATTTACATTTTTCACTTTTGTCAGACCATTGCAATATTCTCACAATAAGCTAATTAGCTCAATTGGAGCATTTCTAGCATGTTTGGTTGAAATTGGAAATTTACATTTTTCAGTTTTGTCAGACGTTTGTAAAATTCTTACAGTAGGCTTTTTGCGCAATTTCAGCATTTCTAGCATGTTTGGTTGAAATTGGAAATTTACATTTTTCACTTTTGTCAGACGTTTGTAATATTCCAACAATAAGCTAATTAGCTCAATTGGAGCATTTCTAGCATGTTTGGTTGAAATTGGAAATTTACATTTTTCACTTTTGTCAAACAATTTCAATATTCTCTCAATAAGCTAATTAGCTCAATTGGAGCATTTCTAGCATGTTTGGTTGAAATTGGAAATTTACATTTTTCACTTTTGTCAGACGTTTGTAATATTCTCACAATGAGCTAATTAGCTCAATTGGAGCATTTCTAGCATGTTTGGTTGAAATTAGAAATTTACATTTTTCAGTGTTGTCAGACGTTTGTAATATTCTCACAATAAGCCAATTAGCTCAATTTGAGCATTTCTAGCATGTTTGGTTGAAATTGGAAATTTACATTTTTCAGTTTTGTCAGACGTTTGTAAAATTCTTACAGTAGGCTTATCTGCGCAATTTGAGCATTTCTAGCATGTTTGGTTGAAATTGGAAATTTACATTTTTCACTTTTGTCAGACCATTGCAATATTCTCACAATAAGCTAATTAGCTCAATTGGAGCATTTCTAGCATGTTTGGTTGAAATTGGAAATTTACATTTTTCAATTTTGTCAGACAAATGCAATATTCTCACAATAAGCTAATTAGCTCAATTGGAGCATTTCTAGCATGTTTGGTTGAAATTGGAAATTTACATTTTTCAATTTTGTTAGACGTTTGTAATATTCTCACAATAAGCTAATTAGCTCAATTGGAGCATTTCTAGCATGTTTGGTTGAAATTGGAAGTTTACATTTTTCAGTTTTGTCAGACAATTGCAATATTCTCTCAAAAGCTAATTAGCTCAATTGGAGCATTTCTAGCATGTTTGGTTGAAATTGGAAATTTACATTTTTCAGTTTTGTCAGACGTTTTTAGTATTCTCACAATAAGCTAATTAGCTCAATTGGAGCATTTCTAGCATGTTTGGTTGAAGTTGGAAATTTACATTTTTCACTTTTGTCAGACAATTGCAATATTCTCACAATAAGCTAATTAGCTCAATTGGAGTATTTCTAGCACGTTTGGTTGAAATTGGAAGTTTACATTTTTCACTTTGGTCAGACAATTGCAATATTCTCTCAATAAGCTAATTAGCTCAATTGGAGCATTTCTAGCATGTTTGGTTGAAATTGGAAATTTACATTTTTCAGTGTTGTCAGACGTTTGTAATATTCTCACAATAAGCTAATTAGCTCAATTGGAGCATTTCTAGCATGTTTGGTTGAAATTGGAAATTTACATTTTTCAGTTTTGTCAGACGTTTGTAAAATTCTCACAATAAGCCAATTAGCTCAATTTGAGCATTTCTAGCATGTTTGGTTGAAATTGGAAATTTACATTTTTCACTTTTGTCAGACCATTGCAATATTCTCACAATAAGCTAATTAGCTCAATTGGAGCATTTCTAGCATGTTTGGTTGAAATTGGAAATTTACATTTTTCAGTTTTGTCAGACGTTTGTAAAATTCTCACAATAAGCCAATTAGCTCAATTGGAGCATTTCTAGCATGTTTGGTTGAAATTGGAAATTTACATTTTTCAGTTTTGTCAGACGTTTGTAAAATTCTCACAATAAGCCAATTAGCTCAATTTGAGCATTTCTAGCATGTTTGGTTGAAATTGGAAATTTACATTTTTCACTTTTGTCAGACCATTGCAATATTCTCACAATAAGCTAATTAGCTCAATTGGAGCATTTCTAGCATGTTTGGTTGAAATTGGAAATTTACATTTTTCAGTTTTGTCAGACGTTTGTAAAATTCTCACAATAAGCTAATTAGCTCAATTGGAGCATTTCTAGCATGTTTGGTTGAAATTGGAAATTTACATTTTTCAATTTTGTCAGACAAATGCAATATTCTCACAATAAGCTAATTAGCTCAATTGGAGCATTTCTAGCATGTTTGGTTGAAATTGGAAATTTACATTTTTCAATTTTGTTAGACGTTTGTAATATTCTCACAATAAGCTAATTAGCTCAATTGGAGCATTTTTAGCATGTTTGGTTGAAATTGGAAATTTACATTTTTCAGTTTTGTCAGACAATTGCAATATTCTCACAATAAGCTAATTAGCTCAATTGGAGCATTTCTAGCATGTTTGGTTGAAATTGGAAATTTACATTTTTCAGTTTTGTCAGACAATTGCAATATTCTCTCATTAAGCTAATTAGCTCAATTGGAGCATTTCTAGCATGTTTGGTTGAAATTGGAAATTTACATTTTTCACTTTTGTCAGACCATTGCAATATTCTCACAATAAGCTAATTAGCTCAATTGGAGCATTTCTAGCATGTTTGGTTGAAATTGGAAATTTACATTTTTCAGTTTTGTCAGACGTTTGTAAAATTCTCACAATAAGCTAATTAGCTCAATTGGAGCATTTCTAGCATGTTTGGTTGAAATTGGAAATTTACATTTTTCAGTGTTGTCAGACGTTTCTAATATTCTCACAATAAGCTAATTAGCTCAATTGGAGCATTTCTAGCATGTTTGGTTGAAATTGGAAATTTACATTTTTCACTTTTGTCAGACCATTGCAATATTCTCACAATAAGCTAATTAGCTCAATTGGAGCATTTCTAGCATGTTTGGTTGAAATTGGAAATTTACATTTTTCAGTTTTGTCAGACGTTTGTAAAATTCTTACAGTAGGCTTTTTGCGCAATTTCAGCATTTCTCGCATGTTTGGTTGAAATTGGAAATTTACATTTTTCAATTTTGTTAGACGTTTGTAATATTCTCACAATAAGCTAATTAGCTCAATTGGAGCATTTCTAGCATGTTTGGTTGAAATTGGAAATTTACATTTTTCAGTTTTGTCAGACAATTGCAATATTCTCACAATAAGCTAATTAGCTCAATTGGAGCATTTCTAGCATGTTTGGTTGAAATTGGAAATTTACATTTTTCACTTTTGTCAGACAATTGCAATATTCTCACAATAAGCTAATTAGCTCAATTGGAGCATTTCTAGCATGTTTGGTTGAAATTGGAAATTTACATTTTTCAGTTTTGTCAGACGTTTGTAGTATTCTCACAATAAGCTAATTAGCTCAATTGGAGCATTTCTAGCATGTTTGGTTGAAATTGGAAATTTACATTTTTCACTTTTGTCAGACAATTGCAATATTCTCACAATAAGCTAATTAGCTCAATTGGAGCATTTCTAGCATGTTTGGTTGAAATTGGAAATTTACATTTTTCAGTGTTGTCAGACGTTTGTAATATTCTCACAATAAGCTAATTAGCTCAATTGGAGCATTTCTAGCACGTTTGGTTGAAATTGGAAACTTACATTTTTCACTTTTGTCAAACAATTGCAATATTCTCTCAATAAGCTAATTAGCTCAATTGGAGCATTTCTAGCATGTTTGGTTGAAATTGGAAATTTACATTTTTCACTTTTGTCAGACGTTTGTAATATTCCCACAATAACTAATTAGCTCAATTGGAGCATTTCTAGCATGTTTGGTTGAAATTGGAAATTTACATTTTTCACTTTTGTCAGACAATTGCAATATTCTCACAATAAGCTAATTAGCTCAATTGGAGCATTTCTAGCATGTTTGGTTGAAATTGGAAATTTACATTTTTCAGTTTTGTCAGACGTTTGTAATATTCTCACAATAAGCTAATTAGCTCAATTGGAGCATTTCTAGCATGTTTGGTTGAAATTGGAAATTTACATTTTTCACTTTTGTCAAACAATTGCAATATTCTCACAATAAGCTAATTAGCTCATTCGGAGCATTTCTAGCATGTTTGGTTGAAATTGGAAATTTACATTTTTCAGTGTTGTCAGACGTTTGTAATATTCTCACAATAAGCTACTTAGCTCAATTGGAGCATTTCTAGCATGTTTGGTTGAAATTGGAAATTTACATTTTTCACTTTTGTCAGACAATTGCAATATTCTCACAATAGACTAATTAGCTCAATTGGAGCAATTCTAGCATGTTTGGTTTAAATTGGAAATTTACATTTTTCACTTTTGTCAGACGTTTGTAATATTCCAACAATAAGCTAATTAGCTCAATTTGAGCATTTCTAGCATGTTTGGTTGAAATTGGAAATTTACATTTTTCACTTTTGTCAGACGTTTGTAATATTCTCACAATAAGCTAATTAGCTCAATTGGAGCATTTCTAGCACGTTTGGTTGAAATTGGAATTTTACATTTTTCAGTTTTGTCAGACAATTGCAATAGTCTCTCAATAAGCTAGTTAGCTCAATTGGAGCATTTCTAGCATGTTTGGTTGAAATTGGAAATTTACCTTTTTCACTTTTGTCAGACCATTGCAATATTCTCACAATAAGCTAATTAGCTCAATTGGAGCATTTCTAGCATGTTTGGTTGAAATTGGAAATTTACATTTTTCAGTTTTGTCAGACGTTTGTAAAATTCTCACAATAAGCTAATTAGCTCAATTGGAGCATTTCTAGCATGTTTGGTTGAAATTGGAAATTTACATTTTTCAGTTTTGTCAGACGTTTGTAAAATTCTCACAATAAGCTAATTAGCTCAATTGGAGCATTTCTAGCATGTTTGGTTGAAATTGGAAATTTACATTTTTCAGTTTTGTCAGACAATTGCAATATTCTCTCATTAAGCTAATTAGCTCAATTTGAGCATTTCTAGCATGTTTGGTTGAAATTGGAAATTTACATTTTTCACTTTTGTCAGACCATTGCAATATTCTCACAATAAGCTAATTAGCTCAATTGGAGCATTTCTAGCATGTTTGGTTGAAATTGGAAATTTACATTTTTCAGTTTTGTCAGACGTTTGTAAAATTCTCACAATAAGCTAATTAGCTCAATTGGAGCATTTCTAGCATGTTTGGTTGAAATTGGAAATTTACATTTTTCAATTTTGTCAGACAAATGCAATATTCTCACAATAAGCTAATTAGCTCAATTGGAGCATTTCTAGCATGTTTGGTTGAAATTGGAAATTTACATTTTTCAATTTTGTTAGACGTTTGTAATATTCTCACAATAAGCTAATTAGCTCAATTGGAGCATTTTTAGCATGTTTGGTTGAAATTGGAAATTTACATTTTTCAGTTTTGTCAGACAATTGCAATATTCTCACAATAAGCTAATTAGCTCAATTGGAGCATTTCTAGCATGTTTGGTTGAAATTGGAAATTTACATTTTTCAGTTTTGTCAGACAATTGCAATATTCTCTCATTAAGCTAATTAGCTCAATTGGAGCATTTCTAGCATGTTTGGTTGAAATTGGAAATTTACATTTTTCACTTTTGTCAGACCATTGCAATATTCTCACAATAAGCTAATTAGCTCAATTGGAGCATTTCTAGCATGTTTGGTTGAAATTGGAAATTTACATTTTTCAGTTTTGTCAGACGTTTGTAAAATTCTCACAATAAGCTAATTAGCTCAATTGGAGCATTTCTAGCATGTTTGGTTGAAATTGGAAATTTACATTTTTCAGTGTTGTCAGACGTTTCTAATATTCTCACAATAAGCTAATTAGCTCAATTGGAGCATTTCTAGCATGTTTGGTTGAAATTGGAAATTTACATTTTTCACTTTTGTCAGACCATTGCAATATTCTCACAATAAGCTAATTAGCTCAATTGGAGCATTTCTAGCATGTTTGGTTGAAATTGGAAATTTACATTTTTCAGTTTTGTCAGACGTTTGTAAAATTCTTACAGTAGGCTTTTTGCGCAATTTCAGCATTTCTCGCATGTTTGGTTGAAATTGGAAATTTACATTTTTCAATTTTGTTAGACGTTTGTAATATTCTCACAATAAGCTAATTAGCTCAATTGGAGCATTTCTAGCATGTTTGGTTGAAATTGGAAATTTACATTTTTCAGTTTTGTCAGACAATTGCAATATTCTCACAATAAGCTAATTAGCTCAATTGGAGCATTTCTAGCATGTTTGGTTGAAATTGGAAATTTACATTTTTCACTTTTGTCAGACAATTGCAATATTCTCACAATAAGCTAATTAGCTCAATTGGAGCATTTCTAGCATGTTTGGTTGAAATTGGAAATTTACATTTTTCAGTTTTGTCAGACGTTTGTAGTATTCTCACAATAAGCTAATTAGCTCAATTGGAGCATTTCTAGCATGTTTGGTTGAAATTGGAAATTTACATTTTTCACTTTTGTCAGACAATTGCAATATTCTCACAATAAGCTAATTAGCTCAATTGGAGCATTTCTAGCATGTTTGGTTGAAATTGGAAATTTACATTTTTCAGTGTTGTCAGACGTTTGTAATATTCTCACAATAAGCTAATTAGCTCAATTGGAGCATTTCTAGCACGTTTGGTTGAAATTGGAAACTTACATTTTTCACTTTTGTCAAACAATTGCAATATTCTCTCAATAAGCTAATTAGCTCAATTGGAGCATTTCTAGCATGTTTGGTTGAAATTGGAAATTTACATTTTTCACTTTTGTCAGACGTTTGTAATATTCCCACAATAACTAATTAGCTCAATTGGAGCATTTCTAGCATGTTTGGTTGAAATTGGAAATTTACATTTTTCACTTTTGTCAGACAATTGCAATATTCTCACAATAAGCTAATTAGCTCAATTGGAGCATTTCTAGCATGTTTGGTTGAAATTGGAAATTTACATTTTTCAGTTTTGTCAGACGTTTGTAATATTCTCACAATAAGCTAATTAGCTCAATTGGAGCATTTCTAGCATGTTTGGTTGAAATTGGAAATTTACATTTTTCACTTTTGTCAAACAATTGCAATATTCTCACAATAAGCTAATTAGCTCATTCGGAGCATTTCTAGCATGTTTGGTTGAAATTGGAAATTTACATTTTTCAGTGTTGTCAGACGTTTGTAATATTCTCACAATAAGCTAATTAGCTCAATTGGAGCATTTCTAGCATGTTTGGTTGAAATTGGAAATTTACATTTTTCACTTTTGTCAGACAATTGCAATATTCTCACAATAGACTAATTAGCTCAATTGGAGCAATTCTAGCATGTTTGGTTTAAATTGGAAATTTACATTTTTCACTTTTGTCAGACGTTTGTAATATTCCAACAATAAGCTAATTAGCTCAATTTGAGCATTTCTAGCATGTTTGGTTGAAATTGGAAATTTACATTTTTCACTTTTGTCAGACGTTTGTAATATTCTCACAATAAGCTAATTAGCTCAATTGGAGCATTTCTAGCACGTTTGGTTGAAATTGGAATTTTACATTTTTCAGTTTTGTCAGACAATTGCAATAGTCTCTCAATAAGCTAGTTAGCTCAATTGGAGCATTTCTAGCATGTTTGGTTGAAATTGGAAATTTACCTTTTTCAGTTTTGTCAGACTTTTGTAATGTTCTCACAATAAGCTAATTAGCTCAATTGGAGCATTTCTAGCATGTTTGGTTGAAATTGGAAATTTACATTTTTCAGTGTTGTCAGACGTTTGTAATATTCTCACAATAAGCTAATTAGCTCAATTGGAGCATTTCTAGCATGTTTGGTTGAAATTGGAAATTTTCATTTTTCAGTGTTGTCAGACGTTTGTAATATTCTCACAATAAGCTAATTAGCTCAATTGGAGCATTTCTAGCATGTTTGGTTGAAATTGGAAATTTACATTTTTCACTTTTGTCAGACAATTGCAATATTCTCACAATAAGCTAATTAGCTCAATTGGAGCATTTCTAGCATGTTTGGTTGAAATTGGAAATTTACATTTTTCAGTGTTGTCAGACGTTTGTAATATTCTCACAATAAGCTAATTAGCTCAATTGGAGCATTTCTAGCATGTTTGGTTGAAATTGGAAATTTACATTTGTCACTTTTGTCAGACAATTGCAATATTCTCACAATAGGCTAATTAGCTCAATTGGAGCATTTCTAGCATGTTTGGTTGAAATTGGAAATTTACATTTTTCACTTTTGTCAGACGTTTGTAATATTCCAACAATAAGCTAATTAGCTCAATTGGAGCATTTCTAGCACGTTTGGTTGAAATTGGAAATTTACATTTTTCACTTTTGTCAAACAATTTCAATATTCTCTCAATAAGCTAATTAGCTCAATTGGAGCATTTCTAGCATGTTTGGTTGAAATTGGAAATTTACATTTTTCACTTTTGTCAGACGTTTGTAATATTCTCACAATAAGCTAATTAGCTCAATTGGAGCATTTCTAGCATGTTTGGTTGAAATTAGAAATTTACATTTTTCAGTGTTGTCAGACGTTTGTAATATTCTCACAATAAACCAATTAGCTCAATTTGAGCATTTCTAGCATGTTTGGTTGAAATTGGAAATTTACATTTTTCAGTTTTGTCAGACGTTTGTAAAATTCTTACAGTAGGCTTATTTGCGCAATTTGAGCATTTCTAGCATGTTTGGTTGAAATTGGAAATTTACATTTTTCACTTTTGTCAGACCATTGCAATATTCTCACAATAAGCTAATTAGCTCAATTGGAGCATTTCTAGCATGTTTGGTTGAAATTGGAAATTTACATTTTTCAATTTTGTCAGACAAATGCAATATTCTCACAATAAGCTAATTAGCTCAATTGGAGCATTTCTAGCATGTTTGGTTGAAATTGGAAATTTACATTTTTCAATTTTGTTAGTCGTTTGTAATATTCTCACAATAAGCTAATTAGCTCAATTGGAGCATTTCTAGCATCTTTGGTTGAAATTGGAAATTTACATTTTTCAGTTTTGTCAGACAATTGCAATATTCTCTCATTAAGCTAATTAGCTCAATTGGAGCATTTCTAGCATGTTTGGTTGAAATTGGAAATTTACATTTTTCAGTTTTGTCAGAGGTTTGTAGTATTCTCACAATAAGCTAATTAGCTCAATTGGAGCATTTCTAGCATGTTTGGTTGAAGTTGGAAATTTACATTTTTCACTTTTGTCAGACAATTGCAATATTCTCACAATAAGCTAATTAGCTCAATTGGAGTATTTTTAGCACGTTTGGTTGAAATTGGAAGTTTACATTTTTCACTTTGGTCAGACAATTGCAATATTCTCGCAATAAGCTAATTAGCTCAATTGGAGTATTTCTAGCATGTTTGGTTGAAATTGGAAATTTACATTTTTCAGTTTTGTCAGACGTTTGTAGTATTCTCACAATAAGCTAATTAGCTCAATTGGAGCATTTCTAGCATGTTTGGTTGAAATTAGAAATTTACATTTTTCAGTGTTGTCAGACGTTTGTAATATTCTCACAATAAGCTAATTAGCTCAATTGGAGCATTTCTAGCATGTTTGGTTGAAATTGGAATTTTACATTTTTCAGTTTTGTCAGACGTTTGTAAAATTCTCACAATAAGCCAATTAGCTCAATTTGAGCATTTCTAGCATGTTTGGTTGAAATTGGAAATTTACATTTTTCACTTTTGTCAGACCATTGCAATATTCTCACAATAAGCTAATTAGCTCAATTGGAGCATTTCTAGCATGTTTGGTTGAAATTGGAAATTTACATTTTTCAGTTTTGTCAGACGTTTGTAAAATTTTCACAATAAGCTAATTAGCTCAATTGGAGCATTTCTAGCATGTTTGGTTGAAATTGGAAATTTACATTTTTCAGTTTTGTCAGACGTTTGTAAAATTCTCACAATAAGCCAATTAGCTCAATTTGAGCATTTCTAGCATGTTTGGTTGAAATTGGAAATTTACATTTTTCACTTTTGTCAGACCATTGCAATATTCTCACAATCAGCTAATTAGCTCAATTGGAGCATTTCTAGCATGTTTGGTTGAAATTGGAAATTTACATTTTTCAGTTTTGTCAGACGTTTGTAAAATTCTTACAGTAGGCTTTTTGCGCAATTTCAGCATTTCTAGCATGTTTGGTTGAAATTGGAAATTTACATTTTTCACTTTTGTCAGACGTTTGTAGTATTCTAACAATGAGCTAATTAGCTCAATTGGAGCATTTCTAGCATGTTTGGTTGAAATTGGAAATTTACATTTTTCACTTTTGTCAGACAATTGCAATATTCTCACAATAAGCTAATTAGCTCAATTGGAGCATTTCTAGCATGTTTGGTTGAAATTGGAAATTTACATTTTTCAATTTTGTTAGACGTTTGTAATATTCTCACAATAAGCTAATTAGCTCAATTGGAGCATTTCTAGCATGTTTGGTTGAAATTGGAAATTTACATTTTTCAGTTTTGTCAGATAATTGCAATATTCTCACAATAAGCTAATTAGCTCAATTGGAGCATTTCTAGCATGTTTGGTTGAAATTGGAAATTTACATTTTTCACTTTTGTCAGACAATTGCAATATTCTCACAATAAGCTAATTAGCTCAATTGGAGCATTTCTAGCATGTTTGGTTGAAATTGGAAATTTACATTTTTCAGTTTTGTCAGACGTTTGTAGTATTCTCACAATAAGCTAATTAGCTCAATTGGAGCATTTCTAGCATGTTTGGTTGAAATTGGAAAATTACATTTTTGACTTTTGTCAGACAATTGCAATATTCTCACAATAAGCTAATTAGCTCAATTGGAGCATTTCTAGCATGTTTGGTTGAAATTGGAAATTTACATTTTTCACTTTTGTCAGACAATCGCAATATTCTCACAATAAGCTAATTAGCTCAATTGGAACATTTCTAGCATGTTTGGTTGAAATTGGAAATTTACATTTTTCAATTTTGTCAGACAAATGCAATATTCTCACAATAAGCTAATTAGCTCAATTGGAGCATTTCTAGCATGTTTGGTTGAAATTGGAAATTTACATTTTTCAATTTTGTTAGACGTTTGTAATATTCTCACAATAAGCTAATTAGCTCAATTGGAGCATTTTTAGCATGTTTGGTTGAAATTGGAAATTTACATTTTTCACTTTTGTCAGACAATTGCAATATTCTCACAATAAGCTAATTAGCTCAATTTGAGCATTTCTAGCATGTTTGGTTGAAATTGGAAATTTACATTTTTCACTTTTGTCAGACGTTTGTAGTATTCTAACAATGAGCTAATTAGCTCAATTGGAGCATTTCTAGCATGTTTGGTTGAAATTGGAAATTTACATTTTTCACTTTTGTCAGACAATTGCAATATTCTCACAATAAGCTAATTAGCTCAATTGGAGCATTTCTAGCATGTTTGGTTGAAATTGGAAATTTACATTTTTCACTTTTGTCAGACAATTGCAATATTCTCACAATAAGCTAATTAGCTCAATTGGAGCATTTCTAGCATGTTTGGTTGAAATTGGAAATTTACATTTTTCAATTTTGTTAGACGTTTGTAATATTCTCACAATAAGCTAATTAGCTCAATTGGAGCATTTCTAACATGTTTGGTTGAAATTAGAAATTTACATTTTTCAGTGTTGTCAGACGTTTGTAAAATTCTTACAGTAGGCTTATTTGCGCAATTTGAGCATTTCTAGCATGTTTGGTTGAAATTGGAAATTTACATTTTTCACTTTTGTCAGACCATTGCAATATTCTCACAATATGCTAATTAGCTCAATTGGAGCATTTCTAGCATGTTTGGTTGAAATTGGAAATTTACATTTTTCAATTTTGTCAGACAAATGCAATATTCTCACAATAAGCTAATTAGCTCAATTGGAGCATTTCTAGCATGTTTGGTTGAAATTGGAAATTTACATTTTTCAATTTTGTTAGACGTTTGTAATATTCTCACAATAAGCTAATTAGCTCAATTGGAGCATTTTTAGCATGTTTGGTTGAAATTGGAAATTTACATTTTTCAGTTTTGTCAGACAATTGCAATATTCTCACAATAAGCTAATTAGCTCAATTGGAGCATTTCTAGCATGTTTGGTTGAAATTGGAAATTTACATTTTTCAGTTTTGTCAGACAATTGCAATATTCTCTCATTAAGCTAATTAGCTCAATTGGAGCATTTCTAGCATGTTTGGTTGAAATTGGAAATTTACATTTTTCACTTTTGTCAGACCATTGCAATATTCTCACAATAAGCTAATTAGCTCAATTAGAGCATTTCTAGCATGTTTGGTTGAAATTGGAAATTTACATTTTTCAGTTTTGTCAGACGTTTGTAAAATTCTCACAATAAGCTAATTAGCTCAATTGGAGCATTTCTAGCATGTTTGGTTGAAATTGGAAATTTACATTTTTCAGTGTTGTCAGACGTTTCTAATATTCTCACAATAAGCTAATTAGCTCAATTGGAGCATTTCTAGCATGTTTGGTTGAAATTGGAAATTTACATTTTTCAGTTTTGTCAGACCATTGCAATATTCTCACAATAAGCTAATTAGCTCAATTGGAGCATTTCTAGCATGTTTGGTTGAAATTGGAAATTTACATTTTTCAGTTTTGTCAGACGTTTGTAAAATTCTTACAGTAGGCTTTTTGCGCAATTTCAGCATTTCTCGCATGTTTGGTTGAAATTGGAAATTTACATTTTTCAATTTTGTTAGACGTTTGTAATATTCTCACAATAAGCTAATTAGCTCAATTGGAGCATTTCTAGCATGTTTGGTTGAAATTGGAAATTTACATTTTTCAGTTTTGTCAGACAATTGCAATATTCTCACAATAAGCTAATTAGCTCAATTGGAGCATTTCTAGCATGTTTGGTTGAAATTGGAAATTTACATTTTTCACTTTTGTCAGACAATTGCAATATTCTCACAATAAGCTAATTAGCTCAATTGGAGCATTTCTAGCATGTTTGGTTGAAATTGGAAATTTACATTTTTCAGTTTTGTCAGACGTTTGTAGTATTCTCACAATAAGCTAATTAGCTCAATTGGAGCATTTCTAGCATGTTTGGTTGAAATTGGAAATTTACATTTTTCACTTTTGTCAGACAATTGCAATATTCTCACAATAAGCTAATTAGCTCAATTGGAGCATTTCTAGCATGTTTGGTTGAAATTGGAAATTTACATTTTTCAGTGTTGTCAGACGTTTGTAATATTCTCACAATAAGCTAATTAGCTCAATTGGAGCATTTCTAGCACGTTTGGTTGAAATTGGAAACTTACATTTTTCACTTTTGTCAAACAATTGCAATATTCTCTCAATAAGCTAATTAGCTCAATTGGAGCATTTCTAGCATGTTTGGTTGAAATTGGAAATTTACATTTTTCACTTTTGTCAGACGTTTGTAATATTCCCACAATAAGCTAATTAGCTCAATTGGAGCATTTCTAGCATGTTTGGTTGAAATTGGAAATTTACATTTTTCACTTTTGTCAGACAATTGCAATATTCTCACAATAAGCTAATTAGCTCAATTGGAGCATTTCTAGCATGTTTGGTTGAAATTGGAAATTTACATTTTTCAGTTTTGTCAGACGTTTGTAATATTCTCACAATAAGCTAATTAGCTCAATTGGAGCATTTCTAGCATGTTTGGTTGAAATTGGAAATTTACATTTTTCACTTTTGTCAAACAATTGCAATATTCTCACAATAAGCTAATTAGCTCATTCGGAGCATTTCTAGCATGTTTGGTTGAAATTGGAAATTTACATTTTTCAGTGTTGTCAGACGTTTGTAATATTCTCACAATAAGCTAATTAGCTCAATTGGAGCATTTCTAGCATGTTTGGTTGAAATTGGAAATTTACATTTTCCACTTTTGTCAGACAATTGCAATATTCTCACAATAGACTAATTAGCTCAATTAGAGCAATTCTAGCATGTTTGGTTTAAATTGGAAATTTACATTTTTCACTTTTGTCAGACGTTTGTAATATTCCAACAATAAGCTAATTAGCTCAATTTGAGCATTTCTAGCATGTTTGGTTGAAATTGGAAATTTACATTTTTCACTTTTGTCAGACGTTTGTAATATTCTCACAATAAGCTAATTAGCTCAATTGGAGCATTTCTAGCACGTTTGGTTGAAATTGGAAATTTACATTTTTCACTTTTGTCAGACCATTGCAATATTCTCACAATAAGCTAATTAGCTCAATTGGAGCATTTCTAGCATGTTTGGTTGAAATTGGAAATTTACATTTTTCAATTTTGTCAGACAAATGCAATATTCTCACAATAAGCTAATTAGCTCAATTGGAGCATTTCTAGCATGTTTGGTTGAAATTGGAAATTTACATTTTTCAATTTTGTTAGTCGTTTGTAATATTCTCACAATAAGCTAATTAGCTCAATTGGAGCATTTCTAGCATCTTTGGTTGAAATTGGAAATTTACATTTTTTAGTTTTGTCAGACAATTGCAATATTCTCTCATTAAGCTAATTAGCTCAATTGGAGCATTTCTAGCATGTTTGGTTGAAATTGGAAATTTACATTTTTCAGTTTTGTCAGAGGTTTGTAGTATTCTCACAATAAGCTAATTAGCTCAATTGGAGCATTTCTAGCATGTTTGGTTGAAGTTGGAAATTTACATTTTTCACTTTTGTCAGACAATTGCAATATTCTCACAATAAGCTAATTAGCTCAATTGGAGTATTTTTAGCACGTTTGGTTGAAATTGGAAGTTTACATTTTTCACTTTGGTCAGACAATTGCAATATTCTCGCAATAAGCTAATTAGCTCAATTGGAGTATTTCTAGCATGTTTGGTTGAAATTGGAAATTTACATTTTTCAGTTTTGTCAGACGTTTGTAGTATTCTCACAATAAGCTAATTAGCTCAATTGGAGCATTTCTAGCATGTTTGGTTGAAATTAGAAATTTACATTTTTCAGTGTTGTCAGACGTTTGTAATATTCTCACAATAAGCTAATTAGCTCAATTGGAGCATTTCTAGCATGTTTGGTTGAAATTGGAATTTTACATTTTTCAGTTTTGTCAGACGTTTGTAAAATTCTCACAATAAGCCAATTAGCTCAATTTGAGCATTTCTAGCATGTTTGGTTGAAATTGGAAATTTACATTTTTCACTTTTGTCAGACCATTGCAATATTCTCACAATAAGCTAATTAGCTCAATTGGAGCATTTCTAGCATGTTTGGTTGAAATTGGAAATTTACATTTTTCAGTTTTGTCAGACGTTTGTAAAATTTTCACAATAAGCTAATTAGCTCAATTGGAGCATTTCTAGCATGTTTGGTTGAAATTGGAAATTTACATTTTTCAGTTTTGTCAGACGTTTGTAAAATTCTCACAATAAGCCAATTAGCTCAATTTGAGCATTTCTAGCATGTTTGGTTGAAATTGGAAATTTACATTTTTCACTTTTGTCAGACCATTGCAATATTCTCACAATCAGCTAATTAGCTCAATTGGAGCATTTCTAGCATGTTTGGTTGAAATTGGAAATTTACATTTTTCAGTTTTGTCAGACGTTTGTAAAATTCTTACAGTAGGCTTTTTGCGCAATTTCAGCATTTCTAGCATGTTTGGTTGAAATTGGAAATTTACATTTTTCACTTTTGTCAGACGTTTGTAGTATTCTAACAATGAGCTAATTAGCTCAATTGGAGCATTTCTAGCATGTTTGGTTGAAATTGGAAATTTACATTTTTCACTTTTGTCAGACAATTGCAATATTCTCACAATAAGCTAATTAGCTCAATTGGAGCATTTCTAGCATGTTTGGTTGAAATTGGAAATTTACATTTTTCAATTTTGTTAGACGTTTGTAATATTCTCACAATAAGCTAATTAGCTCAATTGGAGCATTTCTAGCATGTTTGGTTGAAATTGGAAATTTACATTTTTCAGTTTTGTCAGATAATTGCAATATTCTCACAATAAGCTAATTAGCTCAATTGGAGCATTTCTAGCATGTTTGGTTGAAATTGGAAATTTACATTTTTCACTTTTGTCAGACAATTGCAATATTCTCACAATAAGCTAATTAGCTCAATTGGAGCATTTCTAGCATGTTTGGTTGAAATTGGAAATTTACATTTTTCAGTTTTGTCAGACGTTTGTAGTATTCTCACAATAAGCTAATTAGCTCAATTGGAGCATTTCTAGCATGTTTGGTTGAAATTGGAAAATTACATTTTTGACTTTTGTCAGACAATTGCAATATTCTCACAATAAGCTAATTAGCTCAATTGGAGCATTTCTAGCATGTTTGGTTGAAATTGGAAATTTACATTTTTCACTTTTGTCAGACAATCGCAATATTCTCACAATAAGCTAATTAGCTCAATTGGAGCATTTCTAGCATGTTTGGTTGAAATTGGAAATTTACATTTTTCACTTTTGTCAGACAATCGCAATATTCTCACAATAAGCTAATTAGCTCAATTGGAACATTTCTAGCATGTTTGGTTGAAATTGGAAATTTACATTTTTCAATTTTGTCAGACAAATGCAATATTCTCACAATAAGCTAATTAGCTCAATTGGAGCATTTCTAGCATGTTTGGTTGAAATTGGAAATTTACATTTTTCAATTTTGTTAGACGTTTGTAATATTCTCACAATAAGCTAATTAGCTCAATTGGAGCATTTTTAGCATGTTTGGTTGAAATTGGAAATTTACATTTTTCACTTTTGTCAGACAATTGCAATATTCTCACAATAAGCTAATTAGCTCAATTTGAGCATTTCTAGCATGTTTGGTTGAAATTGGAAATTTACATTTTTCACTTTTGTCAGACGTTTGTAGTATTCTAACAATGAGCTAATTAGCTCAATTGGAGCATTTCTAGCATGTTTGGTTGAAATTGGAAATTTACATTTTTCACTTTTGTCAGACAATTGCAATATTCTCACAATAAGCTAATTAGCTCAATTGGAGCATTTCTAGCATGTTTGGTTGAAATTGGAAATTTACATTTTTCACTTTTGTCAGACAATTGCAATATTCTCACAATAAGCTAATTAGCTCAATTGGAGCATTTCTAGCATGTTTGGTTGAAATTGGAAATTTACATTTTTCAATTTTGTTAGACGTTTGTAATATTCTCACAATAAGCTAATTAGCTCAATTGGAGCATTTCTAACATGTTTGGTTGAAATTAGAAATTTACATTTTTCAGTGTTGTCAGACGTTTGTAAAATTCTTACAGTAGGCTTATTTGCGCAATTTGAGCATTTCTAGCATGTTTGGTTGAAATTGGAAATTTACATTTTTCACTTTTGTCAGACCATTGCAATATTCTCACAATATGCTAATTAGCTCAATTGGAGCATTTCTAGCATGTTTGGTTGAAATTGGAAATTTACATTTTTCAATTTTGTCAGACAAATGCAATATTCTCACAATAAGCTAATTAGCTCAATTGGAGCATTTCTAGCATGTTTGGTTGAAATTGGAAATTTACATTTTTCAATTTTGTTAGACGTTTGTAATATTCTCACAATAAGCTAATTAGCTCAATTGGAGCATTTTTAGCATGTTTGGTTGAAATTGGAAATTTACATTTTTCAGTTTTGTCAGACAATTGCAATATTCTCACAATAAGCTAATTAGCTCAATTGGAGCATTTCTAGCATGTTTGGTTGAAATTGGAAATTTACATTTTTCAGTTTTGTCAGACAATTGCAATATTCTCTCATTAAGCTAATTAGCTCAATTGGAGCATTTCTAGCATGTTTGGTTGAAATTGGAAATTTACATTTTTCAATTTTGTTAGACGTTTGTAATATTCTCACAATAAGCTAATTAGCTCAATTGGAGCATTTCTAGCATGTTTGGTTGAAATTGGAAATTTACATTTTTCACTTTTGTCAGACCATTGCAATATTCTCACAATAAGCTAATTAGCTCAATTGGAGCATTTCTAGCATGTTTGGTTGAAATTGGAAATTTACATTTTTCAGTTTTGTCAGACGTTTGTAAAATTCTTACAGTAGGCTTTTTGCGCAATTTCAGCATTTCTCGCATGTTTGGTTGAAATTGGAAATTTACATTTTTCAATTTTGTTAGACGTTTGTAGAATTCTCACAATAAGCTAATTAGCTCAATTGGAGCATTAATTTTCTAGCATGTTTGGTTGAAATTGGAAATTTACATTTTTCAGTTTTGTCAGACAATTGCAATATTCTCACAATAAGCTAATTAGCTCAATTGGAGCATTTCTAGCATGTTTGGTTGAAATTGGAAATTTACATTTTTCACTTTTGTCAGACAATTGCAATATTCTCACAATAAGCTAATTAGCTCAATTGGAGCATTTCTAGCATGTTTGGTTGAAATTGGAAATTTACATTTTTCAGTTTTGTCAGACGTTTGTAGTATTCTCACAATAAGCTAATTAGCTCAATTGGAGCATTTCTAGCATGTTTGGTTGAAATTGGAAATTTACATTTTTCACTTTTGTCAGACAATTGCAATATTCTCACAATAAGCTAATTAGCTCAATTGGAGCATTTCTAGCATGTTTGGTTGAAATTGGAAATTTACATTTTTCAGTGTTGTCAGACGTTTGTAATATTCTCACAATAAGCTAATTAGCTCAATTGGAGCATTTCTAGCACGTTTGGTTGAAATTGGAAACTTACATTTTTCACTTTTGTCAAACAATTGCAATATTCTCTCAATAAGCTAATTAGCTCAATTGGAGCATTTCTAGCATGTTTGGTTGAAATTGGAAATTTACATTTTTCACTTTTGTCAGACGTTTGTAATATTCCCACAATAAGCTAATTAGCTCAATTGGAGCATTTCTAGCATGTTTGGTTGAAATTGGAAATTTACATTTTTCACTTTTGTCAGACAATTGCAATATTCTCACAATAAGCTAATTAGCTCAATTGGAGCATTTCTAGCATGTTTGGTTGAAATTGGAAATTTACATTTTTCAGTTTTGTCAGACGTTTGTAATATTCTCACAATAAGCTAATTAGCTCAATTGGAGCATTTCTAGCATGTTTGGTTGAAATTGGAAATTTACATTTTTCACTTTTGTCAAACAATTGCAATATTCTCACAATAAGCTAATTAGCTCATTCGGAGCATTTCTAGCATGTTTGGTTGAAATTGGAAATTTACATTTTTCAGTGTTGTCAGACGTTTGTAATATTCTCACAATAAGCTAATTAGCTCAATTGGAGCATTTCTAGCATGTTTGGTTGAAATTGGAAATTTACATTTTCCACTTTTGTCAGACAATTGCAATATTCTCACAATAGACTAATTAGCTCAATTAGAGCAATTCTAGCATGTTTGGTTTAAATTGGAAATTTACATTTTTCACTTTTGTCAGACGTTTGTAATATTCCAACAATAAGCTACCGGTAATTAGCTCAATTTGAGCATTTCTAGCATGTTTGGTTGAAATTGGAAATTTACATTTTTCACTTTTGTCAGACGTTTGTAATATTCTCACAATAAGCTAATTAGCTCAATTGGAGCATTTCTAGCACGTTTGGTTGAAATTGGAATTTTACATTTTTCAGTTTTGTCAGACAATTGCAATAGTCTCTCAATAAGCTAGTTAGCTCAATTGGAGCATTTCTAGCATGTTTGGTTGAAATTGGAAATTTACATTTTTCAGTTTTGTCAGACGTTTGTAATGTTCTCACAATAAGCTAATTAGCTCAATTGGAGCATTTCTAGCATGTTTGGTTGAAATTGGAAATTTACATTTTTCAGTGTTGTCAGACGTTTGTAATATTCTCACAATAAGCTAATTAGCTCAATTGGAGCATTTCTAGCATGTTTGGTTGAAATTGGAAATTTACATTTTTCAGTGTTGTCAGACGTTTGTAATATTCTCACAATAAGCTAATTAGCTCAATTGGAGCATTTCTAGCATGTTTGGTTGAAATTGGAAATTTACATTTTTCACTTTTGTCAGACAATTGCAATATTCTCACAATAAGCTAATTAGCTCAATTGGAGCATTTCTAGCATGTTTGGTTGAAATTGGAAATTTACATTTTTCAGTGTTGTCAGACGTTTGTAATATTCTCACAATAAGCTAATTAGCTCAATTGGAGCATTTCTAGCATGTTTGGTTGAAATTGGAAATTTACATTTGTCACTTTTGTCAGACAATTGCAATATTCTCACAATAGGCTAATTAGCTCAATTGGAGCATTTCTAGCATGTTTGGTTGAAATTGGAAATTTACATTTTTCACTTTTGTCAGACGTTTGTAATATTCCAACAATAAGCTAATTAGCTCAATTGGAGCATTTCTAGCACGTTTGGTTGAAATTGGAAATTTACATTTTTCACTTTTGTCAAACAATTTCAATATTCTCTCAATAAGCTAATTAGCTCAATTGGAGCATTTCTAGCATGTTTGGTTGAAATTGGAAATTTACATTTTTCACTTTTGTCAGACGTTTGTAATATTCTCACAATAAGCTAATTAGCTCAATTGGAGCATTTCTAGCATGTTTGGTTGAAATTAGAAATTTACATTTTTCAGTGTTGTCAGACGTTTGTAATATTCTCACAATAAACCAATTAGCTCAATTTGAGCATTTCTAGCATGTTTGGTTGAAATTGGAAATTTACATTTTTCAGTTTTGTCAGACGTTTGTAAAATTCTTACGGTAGGCTTATTTGCGCAATTTGAGCATTTCTAGCATGTTTGGTTGAAATTGGAAATTTACATTTTTCACTTTTGTCAGACCATTGCAATATTCTCACAATAAGCTAATTAGCTCAATTGGAGCATTTCTAGCATGTTTGGTTGAAATTGGAAATTTACATTTTTCAATTTTGTCAGACAAATGCAATATTCTCACAATAAGCTAATTAGCTCAATTGGAGCATTTCTAGCATGTTTGGTTGAAATTGGAAATTTACATTTTTCAATTTTGTTAGTCGTTTGTAATATTCTCACAATAAGCTAATTAGTTCAATTGGAGCATTTCTAGCATCTTTGGTTGAAATTGGAAATTTACATTTTTCAGTTTTGTCAGACAATTGCAATATTCTCTCATTAAGCTAATTAGCTCAATTGGAGCATTTCTAGCATGTTTGGTTGAAATTGGAAATTTACATTTTTCAGTTTTGTCAGACGTTTGTAGTATTCTCACAATAAGCTAATTAGCTCAATTGGAGCATTTCTAGCATGTTTGGTTGAAGTTGGAAATTTACATTTTTCACTTTTGTCAGACAATTGCAATATTCTCACAATAAGCTAATTAGCTCAATTGGAGTATTTTTAGCACGTTTGGTTGAAATTGGAAGTTTACATTTTTCACTTTGGTCAGACAATTGCAATATTCTCGCAATAAGCTAATTAGCTCAATTGGAGTATTTCTAGCATGTTTGGTTGAAATTGGAAATTTACATTTTTCAGTTTTGTCAGACGTTTGTAGTATTCTCACAATAAGCTAATTAGCTCAATTGGAGCATTTCTAGCATGTTTGGTTGAAATTAGAAATTTACATTTTTCAGTGTTGTCAGACGTTTGTAATATTCTCACAATAAGCTAATTAGCTCAATTGGAGCATTTCTAGCATGTTTGGTTGAAATTGGAATTTTACATTTTTCAGTTTTGTCAGACGTTTGTAAAATTCTCACAATAAGCCAATTAGCTCAATTTGAGCATTTCTAGCATGTTTGGTTGAAATTGGAAATTTACATTTTTCACTTTTGTCAGACCATTGCAATATTCTCACAATAAGCTAATTAGCTCAATTGGAGCATTTCTAGCATGTTTGGTTGAAATTGGAAATTTACATTTTTCAGTTTTGTCAGACGTTTGTAAAATTTTCACAATAAGCTAATTAGCTCAATTGGAGCATTTCTAGCATGTTTGGTTGAAATTGGAAATTTACATTTTTCAGTTTTGTCAGACGTTTGTAAAATTCTCACAATAAGCCAATTAGCTCAATTTGAGCATTTCTAGCATGTTTGGTTGAAATTGGAAATTTACATTTTTCACTTTTGTCAGACCATTGCAATATTCTCACAATCAGCTAATTAGCTCAATTGGAGCATTTCTAGCATGTTTGGTTGAAATTGGAAATTTACATTTTTCAGTTTTGTCAGACGTTTGTAAAATTCTTACAGTAGGCTTTTTGCGCAATTTCAGCATTTCTAGCATGTTTGGTTGAAATTGGAAATTTACATTTTTCACTTTTGTCAGACGTTTGTAGTATTCTAACAATGAGCTAATTAGCTCAATTGGAGCATTTCTAGCATGTTTGGTTGAAATTGGAAATTTACATTTTTCACTTTTGTCAGACAATTGCAATATTCTCACAATAAGCTAATTAGCTCAATTGGAGCATTTCTAGCATGTTTGGTTGAAATTGGAAATTTACATTTTTCAATTTTGTTAGACGTTTGTAATATTCTCACAATAAGCTAATTAGCTCAATTGGAGCATTTCTAGCATGTTTGGTTGAAATTGGAAATTTACATTTTTCAGTTTTGTCAGATAATTGCAATATTCTCACAATAAGCTAATTAGCTCAATTGGAGCATTTCTAGCATGTTTGGTTGAAATTGGAAATTTACATTTTTCACTTTTGTCAGACAATTGCAATATTCTCACAATAAGCTAATTAGCTCAATTGGAGCATTTCTAGCATGTTTGGTTGAAATTGGAAATTTACATTTTTCAGTTTTGTCAGACGTTTGTAGTATTCTCACAATAAGCTAATTAGCTCAATTGGAGCATTTCTAGCATGTTTGGTTGAAATTGGAAAATTACATTTTTGACTTTTGTCAGACAATTGCAATATTCTCACAATAAGCTAATTAGCTCAATTGGAGCATTTCTAGCATGTTTGGTTGAAATTGGAAAATTACATTTTTCAGTTTTGTCAGACAATTGCAATATTCTCACAATAAGCTAATTAGCTCAATTGGAGCATTTCTAGCATGTTTGGTTGAAATTGGAAATTTACATTTTTCACTTTTGTCAGACGTTTGTAATATTCTCACAATAAGCTAATTAGCTCAATTGGAGCATTTCTAGCACGTTTGGTTGAAATTGGAAACTTACATTTTTCACTTTTGTCAAACAGTTGCAATATTCTCTCAATAAGCTAATTAGCTCAATTGGAGCATTTCTAGCACGTTTGGTTGAAATTGGAAATTTACCTTTTTCACTTTTGTCAGACGTTTGTAATATTCTCACATTAAGCTAATTAGCTCAATTGGAGCATTTCTCGCACGTTTGGTTGAAATTGGAAACTTACATTTTTCACTTTTGTCAAACAATTGCAATATTCTCTCAATAAGCTAATTAGCTCAATTGGAGCATTTCTAGCATGTTTGGTTGAAATTGGAAATTTACATTTTTCAGTGTTGTCAGACGTTTGTAATATTCTCACAATAAGCTAATTAGCTCAATTGGAGCATTTCTAGCATGTTTGGTTGAAATTGGAAATTTACATTTTTCACTTTTGTCAGACAATTGCAATATTCTCACAATAGACTAATTAGCTCAATTGGAGCAATTCTAGCATGTTTGGTTTAAATTGGAAATTTACATTTTTCACTTTTGTCAGACGTTTGTAATATTCCAACAATAAGCTAATTAGCTCAATTTGAGCATTTCTAGCATGTTTGGTTGAAATTGGAAATTTACATTTTTCACTTTTGTCAGACAATCGCAATATTCTCACAATAAGCTAATTAGCTCAATTGGAGCATTTCTAGCATGTTTGGTTGAAATTGGAAATTTACATTTTTCAATTTTGTCAGACAAATGCAATATTCTCACAATAAGCTAATTAGCTCAATTGGAGCATTTCTAGCATGTTTGGTTGAAATTGGAAATTTACATTTTTCAATTTTGTTAGACGTTTTTAATATTCTCACAATAAGCTAATTAGCTCAATTGGAGCATTTTTAGCATGTTTGGTTGAAATTGGAAATTTACATTTTTCACTTTTGTCAGACAATTGCAATATTCTCACAATAAGCTAATTAGCTCAATTTGAGCATTTCTAGCATGTTTGGTTGAAATTGGAAATTTACATTTTTCACTTTTGTCAGACGTTTGTAATATTCCCATAATAAGCTAATTAGCTCAATTGGAGCATTTCTAGCATGTTTGGTTGAAATTGGAAATTTACATTTTTCAGTGTTGTCAGACGTTTCTAATATTCTCACAATAAGCTAATTAGCTCAATTGGAGCATTTCTAGCATGTTTGGTTGAAATTGGAAATTTACATTTTTCACTTTTGTCAGACAATTGCAATATTCTCACAATAAGCTAATTAGCTCAATTGGAGCATTTCTAGCATGTTTGGTTGAAATTGGAAAATTACATTTTTCACTTTTGTCAGACAATTGCAATATTCTCACAATAAGCTAATTAGCTCAATTGGAGCATTTCTAGCATGTTTGGTTGAAATTGGAAATTTACATTTTTCAGTGTTGTCAGACGTTTGTAATATTCTCACAATAAGCTAATTAGCTCAATTGGAGCATTTCTAGCACGTTTGGTTGAAATTGGAAACTTACATTTTTCACTTTTGTCAAACAATTGCAATATTCTCTCAATAAGCTAATTAGCTCAATTGGAGCATTTCTAGCATGTTTGGTTGAAATTGGAAATTTACATTTTTCACTTTTGTCAGACGTTTGTAATATTCCCACAATAAGCTAATTAGCTCAATTGGAGCATTTCTAGCATGTTTGGTTGAAATTGGAAACTTACATTTTTCACTTTTGTCAGACAATTGCAATATTCTCACAATAAGCTAATTAGCTCAATTGGAGCATTTCTAGCATGTTTGGTTGAAATTGGAAATTTACATTTTTCAGTTTTGTCAGACGTTTGTAATATTCTCACAATAAGCTAATTAGCTCAATTGGAGCATTTCTAGCATGTTTGGTTGAAATTGGAAATTTACATTTTTCACTTTTGTCAAACAATTGCAATATTCTCACAATAAGCTAATTAGCTCATTCGGAGCATTTCTAGCATGTTTGGTTGAAATTGGAAATTTACATTTTTCAGTGTTGTCAGACGTTTGTAATATTCTCACAATAAGCTAATTAGCTCAATTGGAGCATTTCTAGCATGTTTGGTTGAAATTGGAAATTTACATTTTTCACTTTTGTCAGACAATTGCAATATTCTCACAATAGACTAATTAGCTCAATTGGAGCAATTCTAGCATGTTTGGTTTAAATTGGAAATTTACATTTTTCACTTTTGTCAGACGTTTGTAATATTCTCACATTAAGCTAATTAGCTCAATTGGAGCATTTCTCGCACGTTTGGTTGAAATTGGAAACTTACATTTTTCACTTTTGTCAAACAATTGCAATATTCTCTCAATAAGCTAATTAGCTCAATTGGAGCATTTCTACCATGTTTGGTTGAAATTGGAAATTTACATTTTTCACCTTTGTCAGACGTTTGTAATATTCCCACAATAAGCTAATTAGCTCAATTGGAGCATTTCTAGCATGTTTGGTTGAAATTGGAAATTTACATTTTTCACTTTTGTCAGACGTTTGTAATATTCCTATAATAAGCTAATTAGCTCAATTGGAGCATTTCTAGCATGTTTGGTTGAAATTGGAAATTTACATTTTTCAATTTTGTTAGACGTTTGTAATATTCTCACAATAAGCTAATTAGCTCAATTGGAGCATTTCTAGCATGTTTGGTTGAAATTGGAAATTTACATTTTTCAGTTTTGTCAGACAATTGCAATATTCTCACAATAAGCTAATTAGCTCAATTGGAGCATTTCTAGCATGTTTGATTGAAATTGGAAATTTACATTTTTCACTTTTGTCAGACAATTGCAATATTCTCACAATAAGCTAATTAGCTCAATTGGAGCATTTCTAGCATGTTTGGTTGAAATTGGAAATTTACATTTTTCAGTTTTGTCAGACGTTTGTAGTATTCTCACAATAAGCTAATTAGCTCAATTGGAGCATTTCTAGCATGTTTGGTTGAAATTGGAAATTTACATTTTTCACTTTTGTCAGACAATTGCAATATTCTCACAATAGACTAATTAGCTCAATTGGAGCAATTCTAGCATGTTTGGTTTAAATTGGAAATTTACATTTTTCACTTTTGTCAGACGTTTGTAATATTCCAACAATAAGCTAATTAGCTCAATTTGAGCATTTCTAGCATGTTTGGTTGAAATTGGAAATTTACATTTTTCACTTTTGTCAGACAATCGCAATATTCTCACAATAAGCTAATTAGCTCAATTGGAGCATTTCTAGCATGTTTGGTTGAAATTGGAAATTTACATTTTTCAATTTTGTCAGACAAATGCAATATTCTCACAATAAGCTAATTAGCTCAATTGGAGCATTTCTAGCATGTTTGGTTGAAATTGGAAATTTACATTTTTCAATTTTGTTAGACGTTTTTAATATTCTCACAATAAGCTAATTAGCTCAATTGGAGCATTTTTAGCATGTTTGGTTGAAATTGGAAATTTACATTTTTCACTTTTGTCAGACAATTGCAATATTCTCACAATAAGCTAATTAGCTCAATTTGAGCATTTCTAGCATGTTTGGTTGAAATTGGAAATTTACATTTTTCACTTTTGTCAGACGTTTGTAATATTCCCATAATAAGCTAATTAGCTCAATTGGAGCATTTCTAGCATGTTTGGTTGAAATTGGAAATTTACATTTTTCAGTGTTGTCAGACGTTTCTAATATTCTCACAATAAGCTAATTAGCTCAATTGGAGCATTTCTAGCATGTTTGGTTGAAATTGGAAATTTACATTTTTCACTTTTGTCAGACAATTGCAATATTCTCACAATAAGCTAATTAGCTCAATTGGAGCATTTCTAGCATGTTTGGTTGAAATTGGAAAATTACATTTTTCACTTTTGTCAGACAATTGCAATATTCTCACAATAAGCTAATTAGCTCAATTGGAGCATTTCTAGCATGTTTGGTTGAAATTGGAAATTTACATTTTTCAGTGTTGTCAGACGTTTGTAATATTCTCACAATAAGCTAATTAGCTCAATTGGATCATTTCTAGCATGTTTGGTTGAAATTGGAAACTTACATTTTTCACTTTTGTCAAACAATTGCAATATTCTCTCAATAAGCTAATTAGCTCAATTGGAGCATTTCTAGCATGTTTGGTTGAAATTGGAAATTTACATTTTTCACTTTTGTCAGACGTTTGTAATATTCCCACAATAAGCTAATTAGCTCAATTGGAGCATTTCTAGCATGTTTGGTTGAAATTGGAAACTTACATTTTTCACTTTTGTCAGACAATTGCAATATTCTCACAATAAGCTAATTAGCTCAATTGGAGCATTTCTAGCATGTTTGGTTGAAATTGGAAATTTACATTTTTCAGTTTTGTCAGACGTTTGTAATATTCTCACAATAAGCTAATTAGCTCAATTGGAGCATTTCTAGCATGTTTGGTTGAAATTGGAAATTTACATTTTTCACTTTTGTCAAACAATTGCAATATTCTCACAATAAGCTAATTAGCTCATTCGGAGCATTTCTAGCATGTTTGGTTGAAATTGGAAATTTACATTTTTCAGTGTTGTCAGACGTTTGTAATATTCTCACAATAAGCTAATTAGCTCAATTGGAGCATTTCTAGCATGTTTGGTTGAAATTGGAAATTTACATTTTTCACTTTTGTCAGACAATTGCAATATTCTCACAATAGACTAATTAGCTCAATTGGAGCAATTCTAGCATGTTTGGTTTAAATTGGAAATTTACATTTTTCACTTTTGTCAGACGTTTGTAATATTCTCACATTAAGCTAATTAGCTCAATTGGAGCATTTCTCGCACGTTTGGTTGAAATTGGAAACTTACATTTTTCACTTTTGTCAAACAATTGCAATATTCTCTCAATAAGCTAATTAGCTCAATTGGAGCATTTCTACCATGTTTGGTTGAAATTGGAAATTTACATTTTTCACCTTTGTCAGACGTTTGTAATATTCCCACAATAAGCTAATTAGCTCAATTGGAGCATTTCTAGCATGTTTGGTTGAAATTGGAAATTTAAATTTTTCACTTTTGTCAGACGTTTGTAATATTCCCATAATAAGCTAATTAGCTCAATTGGAGCATTTCTAGCATGTTTGGTTGAAATTGGAAATTTACATTTTTCAATTTTGTTAGACGTTTGTAATATTCTCACAATAAGCTAATTAGCTCAATTGGAGCATTTCTAGCATGTTTGGTTGAAATTGGAAATTTACATTTTTCAGTTTTGTCAGACAATTGCAATATTCTCACAATAAGCTAATTAGCTCAATTGGAGCATTTCTAGCATGTTTGGTTGAAATTGGAAATTTACATTTTTCACTTTTGTCAGACAATTGCAATATTCTCACAATAAGCTAATTAGCTCAATTGGAGCATTTCTAGCATGTTTGGTTGAAATTGGAAATTTACATTTTTCAGTTTTGTCAGACGTTTGTAGTATTCTCACAATAAGCTAATTAGCTCAATTGGAGCATTTCTAGCATGTTTGGTTGAAATTGGAAAATTACATTTTTGACTTTTGTCAGACAATTGCAATATTCTCACAATAAGCTAATTAGCTCAATTGGAGCATTTCTAGCATGTTTGGTTGAAATTGGAAAATTACATTTTTCACTTTTGTCAGACAATTGCAATATTCTCACAATAAGCTAATTAGCTCAATTGGAGCATTTCTAGCATGTTTGGTTGAAATTGGAAATTTACATTTTTCACTTTTGTCAGACGTTTGTAATATTCTCACAATAAGCTAATTAGCTCAATTGGAGCATTTCTAGCACGTTTGGTTGAAATTGGAAACTTACATTTTTCACTTTTGTCAAACAGTTGCAATATTCTCTCAATAAGCTAATTAGCTCAATTGGAGCATTTCTACCATGTTTGGTTGAAATTGGAAATTTACATTTTTCACTTTTGTCAGACGTTTGTAATATTCTCACATTAAGCTAATTAGCTCAATTGGAGCATTTCTAGCACGTTTGGTTGAAATTGGAAACTTACATTTTTCACTTTTGTCAAACAGTTGCAATATTCTCTCAATAAGCTAATTAGCTCAATTGGAGCATTTCTACCATGTTTGGTTGAAATTGGAAATTTACATTTTTCACCTTTGTCAGACGTTTGTAATATTCCCACAATAAGCTAATTAGCTCAATTGGAGCATTTCTAGCATGTTTGGTTGAAATTGGAAATTTACATTTTTCACTTTTGTCAGACGTTTGTAATATTCCCATAATAAGCTAATTAGCTCAATTGGAGCATTTCTAGCATGTTTGGTTGAAATTGGAAATTTACATTTTTCAGTGTTGTCAGACGTTTCTAATATTCTCACAATAAGCTAATTAGCTCAATTGGAGCATTTCTAGCATGTTTTGTTGAAATTGGAAATTTACATTTTTCACTTTTGTCAAACAATTGCAATATTCTCACAATAAGCTAATTAGCTCAATTGGAGCATTTCTAGCATGTTTGGTTGAAATTGGAAAATTACATTTTTCACTTTTGTCAGACAATTGCAATATTCTCACAATAAGCTAATTAGCTCAATTGGAGCATTTCTAGCATGTTTGGTTGAAATTGGAAATTTACATTTTTCAGTGTTGTCAGACGTTTGTAATATTCTCACAATAAGCTAATTAGCTCAATTGGAGCATTTCTAGCACGTTTGGTTGAAATTGGAAACTTACATTTTTCACTTTTGTCAAACAATTGCAATATTCTCTCAATAAGCTAATTAGCTCAATTGGAGCATTTCTAGCATGTTTGGTTGAAATTGGAAATTTACATTTTTCACTTTTGTCAGACGTTTGTAATATTCCCACAATAAGCTAATTAGCTCAATTGGAGCATTTCTAGCATGTTTGGTTGAAATTGGAAACTTACATTTTTCACTTTTGTCAGACAATTGCAATATTCTCACAATAAGCTAATTAGCTCAATTGGAGCATTTCTAGCATGTTTGGTTGAAATTGGAAATTTACATTTTTCAGTTTTGTCAGACGTTTGTAATATTCTCACAATAAGCTAATTAGCTCAATTGGAGCATTTCTAGCATGTTTGGTTGAAATTGGAAATTTACATTTTTCACTTTTGTCAAACAATTGCAATATTCTCACAATAAGCTAATTAGCTCATTCGGAGCATTTCTAGCATGTTTGGTTGAAATTGGAAATTTACATTTTTCAGTGTTGTCAGACGTTTGTAATATTCTCACAATAAGCTAATTAGCTCAATTGGAGCATTTCTAGCATGTTTGGTTGAAATTGGAAATTTACATTTTTCACTTTTGTCAGACAATTGCAATATTCTCACAATAGACTAATTAGCTCAATTGGAGCAATTCTAGCATGTTTGGTTTAAATTGGAAATTTACATTTTTCACTTTTGTCAGACGTTTGTAATATTCCAACAATAAGCTAATTAGCTCAATTTGAGCATTTCTAGCATGTTTGGTTGAAATTGGAAATTTACATTTTTCACTTTTGTCAGACGTTTGTAATATTCTCACAATAAGCTAATTAGCTCAATTGGAGCATTTCTAGCACGTTTGGTTGAAATTGGAATTTTACATTTTTCAGTTTTGTCAGACAATTGCAATAGTCTCTCAATAAGCTAGTTAGCTCAATTGGAGCATTTCTAGCATGTTTGGTTGAAATTGGAAATTTACATTTTTTAGTTTTGTCAGACGTTTGTAATGTTCTCACAATAAGCTAATTAGCTCAATTGGAGCATTTCTAGCATGTTTGGTTGAAATTGGAAATTTACATTTTTCAGTGTTGTCAGACGTTTGTAATATTCTCACAATAAGCTAATTAGCTCAATTGGAGCATTTCTAGCATGTTTGGTTGAAATTGGAAATTTACATTTTTCAGTGTTGTCAGACGTTTGTAATATTCTCACAATAAGCTAATTAGCTCAATTGGAGCATTTCTAGCATGTTTGGTTGAAATTGGAAATTTACATTTTTCACTTTTGTCAGACAATTGCAATATTCTCACAATAAGCTAATTAGCTCAATTGGAGCATTTCTAGCATGTTTGGTTGAAATTGGAAATTTACATTTTTCAGTGTTGTCAGACGTTTGTAATATTCTCACAATAAGCTAATTAGCTCAATTGGAGCATTTCTAGCATGTTTGGTTGAAATTGGAAATTTACATTTGTCACTTTTGTCAGACAATTGCAATATTCTCACAATAGGCTAATTTGCTCAATTGGAGCATTTCTAGCATGTTTGGTTGAAATTGGAAATTTACATTTTTCACTTTTGTCAGACGTTTGTAATATTCCAACAATAAGCTAATTAGCTCAATTGGAGCATTTCTAGCACGTTTGGTTGAAATTGGAAATTTACATTTTTCACTTTTGTCAAACAATTTCAATATTCTCTCAATAAGCTAATTAGCTCAATTGGAGCATTTCTAGCATGTTTGGTTGAAATTGGAAATTTACATTTTTCACTTTTGTCAGACGTTTGTAATATTCTCACAATAAGCTAATTAGCTCAATTGGAGCATTTCTAGCATGTTTGGTTGAAATTAGAAATTTACATTTTTCAGTGTTGTCAGACGTTTGTAATATTCTCACAATAAACCAATTAGCTCAATTTGAGCATTTCTAGCATGTTTGGTTGAAATTGGAAATTTACATTTTTCAGTTTTGTCAGACGTTTGTAAAATTCTTACAGTAGGCTTATTTGCGCAATTTGAGCATTTCTAGCATGTTTGGTTGAAATTGGAAATTTACATTTTTCACTTTTGTCAGACCATTGCAATATTCTCACAATAAGCTAATTAGCTCAATTGGAGCATTTCTAGCATGTTTGGTTGAAATTGGAAATTTACATTTTTCAATTTTGTCAGACAAATGCAATATTCTCACAATAAGCTAATTAGCTCAATTGGAGCATTTCTAGCATGTTTGGTTGAAATTGGAAATTTACATTTTTCAATTTTGTTAGTCGTTTGTAATATTCTCACAATAAGCTAATTAGCTCAATTGGAGCATTTCTAGCATGTTTGGTTGAAATTGGAAATTTACATTTTTCAGTTTTGTCAGACAATTGCAATATTCTCTCATTAAGCTAATTAGCTCAATTGGAGCATTTCTAGCATGTTTGGTTGAAATTGGAAATTTACATTTTTCAGTTTTGTCAGACGTTTGTAGTATTCTCACAATAAGCTAATTAGCTCAATTGGAGCATTTATAGCATGTTTGGTTGAAGTTGGAAATTTACATTTTTCACTTTTGTCAGACAATTGCAATATTCTCACAATAAGCTAATTAGCTCAATTGGAGTATTTTTAGCACGTTTGGTTGAAATTGGAAGTTTACATTTTTCACTTTGGTCAGACAATTGCAATATTCTCTCAATAAGCTTATTAGCTCAATTGGAGTATTTCTAGCATGTTTGGTTGAAATTGGAAATTTACATTTTTCAGTGTTGTCAGACGTTTGTAATATTCTCACAATAAGCTAATTAGCTCAATTGGAGCATTTCTAGCATGTTTGGTTGAAATTGGAATTTTACATTTTTCAGTTTTGTCAGACGTTTGTAAAATTCTCACAATAAGCCAATTAGCTCAATTTGAGCATTTCTAGCATGTTTGGTTGAAATTGGAAATTTACATTTTTCACTTTTGTCAGACCATTGCAATATTCTCACAACAAGCTAATTAGCTCAATTGGAGCATTTCTAGCATGTTTGGTTGAAATTGGAATTTTACATTTTTCAGTTTTGTCAGACGTTTGTAAAATTTTCACAATAAGCTAATTAGCTCAATTGGAGCATTTCTAGCAAGTTTGGTTGAAATTGGAAATTTACATTTTTCAGTTTTGTCAGACGTTTGTAAAATTCTCACAATAAGCCAATTAGCTCAATTTGAGCATTTCTAGCATGTTTGGTTGAAATTGGAAATTTACATTTTTCACTTTTGTCAGACCATTGCAATATTCTCACAATAAGCTAATTAGCTCAATTGGAGCATTTCTAGCATGTTTGGTTGAAATTGGAAATTTACATTTTTCAGTTTTGTCAGACGTTTGTAAATTTCTTACAGTAGGCTTTTTGCGCAATTTCAGCATTTCTAGCATGTTTGGTTGAAATTGGAAATTTACATTTTTCACTTTTGTCAGACGTTTGTAGTATTCTAACAATGAGCTAATTAGCTCAATTGGAGCATTTCTAGCATGTTTGGTTGAAATTGGAAATTTACATTTTTCACTTTTGTCAGACAATTGCAATATTCTCACAATAAGCTAATTAGCTCAATTGGAGCATTTCTAGCATGTTTGGTTGAAATTGGAAATTTACATTTTTCAATTTTGTTAGACGTTTGTAATATTCTCACAATAAGCTAATTAGCTCAATTGGAGCATTTCTAGCATGTTTGGTTGAAATTGGAAATTTACATTTTTCAGTTTTGTCAGACAATTGCAATATTCTCACAATAAGCTAATTAGCTCAATTGGAGCATTTCTAGCATGTTTGGTTGAAATTGGAAATTTACATTTTTCACTTTTGTCAGACAATTGCAATATTCTCACAATAAGCTAATTAGCTCAATTGGAGCATTTCTAGCATGTTTGGTTGAAATTGGAAATTTACATTTTTCAGTTTTGTCAGACGTTTGTAGTATTCTCACAATAAGCTAATTAGCTCAATTGGAGCATTTCTAGCATGTTTGGTTGAAATTGGAAAATTACATTTTTGACTTTTGTCAGACAATTGCAATATTCTCACAATAAGCTAATTAGCTCAATTGGAGCATTTCTAGCATGTTTGGTTGAAATTGGAAAATTACATTTTTCACTTTTGTCAGACAATTGCAATATTCTCACAATAAGCTAATTAGCTCAATTGGAGCATTTCTAGCATGTTTGGTTGAAATTGGAAATTTACATTTTTCACTTTTGTCAGACGTTTGTAATATTCTCACAATAAGCTAATTAGCTCAATTGGAGCATTTCTAGCACGTTTGGTTGAAATTGGAAACTTACATTTTTCACTTTTGTCAAACAGTTGCAATATTCTCTCAATAAGCTAATTAGCTCAATTGGAGCATTTCTACCATGTTTGGTTGAAATTGGAAATTTACATTTTTCACTTTTGTCAGACGTTTGTAATATTCTCACATTAAGCTAATTAGCTCAATTGGAGCATTTCTCGCACGTTTGGTTGAAATTGGAAACTTACATTTTTCACTTTTGTCAAACAATTGCAATATTCTCTCAATAAGCTAATTAGCTCAATTGGAGCATTTCTACCATGTTTGGTTGAAATTGGAAATTTACATTTTTCACCTTTGTCAGACGTTTGTAATATTCCCACAATAAGCTAATTAGCTCAATTGGAGCATTTCTAGCATGTTTGGTTGAAATTGGAAATTTACATTTTTCACTTTTGTCAGACGTTTGTAATATTCCCATAATAAGCTAATTAGCTCAATTGGAGCATTTCTAGCATGTTTGGTTGAAATTGGAAATTTACATTTTTCAGTGTTGTCAGACGTTTCTAATATTCTCACAATAAGCTAATTAGCTCAATTGGAGCATTTCTAGCATGTTTGGTTGAAATTGGAAATTTACATTTTTCACTTTTGTCAGACAATTGCAATATTCTCACAATAAGCTAATTAGCTCAATTGGAGCATTTCTAGCACGTTTGGTTGACATTGGAATTTCACATTTTTCAGTTTTGTCAGACGTTTGTAATATTCTCTCAATAAGCTAGTTAGCTCAATTGGAGCAATTCTAGCATGTTTGGTTGAAATTGGAAATTTACATTTTTCAGTTTTGTCAGACGTTTGTAATATTCTCACAATAAGCTATTTAGCTCAATTGGAGCATTTCTAGCATGTTTGGTTGAAATTGGAAATTTACATTTTTCAGTGCTGTCAGACGTTTGTAATATTCTCACAATAAGCTAATTAGCTCAATTGGAGCATTTCTAGCATGTTTGGTTGAAATTGGAAATTTACATTTTTCAGTTTTGTCGGACGTTTGTAATATTCTCACAATAAGCTAATTAGCTCAATTGGAGCATTTCTAGCATGTTTGGTTGAAATTGGAAATTTACATTTTTCACTTTTGTCAGACAATTGCAATATTCTCACAATAAGCTAATTAGCTCAATTGGAGCATTTCTAGCATGTTTGGTTGAAATTGGAAATTTACATTTTTCAATTTTGTTAGACGTTTGTAATATTCTCACAATAAGCTAATTAGCTCAATTGGAGCATTTCTAGCATGTTTGGTTGAAATTGGAAATTTACATTTTTCACTTTTGTCAGACAATTGCAATATTCTCACAATAAGCTAATTAGCTCAATTGGAGCATTTCTAGCATGTTTGGTTGAAATTGGAAATTTACATTTTTCAGTTTTGTCAGACGTTTGTAAAATTCTTACAGTAGGCTTTTTGCGCAATTTCAGCATTTCTAGCATGTTTGGTTGAAATTGGAAATTTACATTTTTCACTTTTGTCAGACGTTTGTAGTATTCTAACAATGAGCTAATTAGCTCAATTGGAGCATTTCTAGCATGTTTGGTTGAAATTGGAAATTTACATTTTTCACTTTTGTCAGACAATTGCAATATTCTCACAATAAGCTAATTAGCTCAATTGGAGCATTTCTAGCATGTTTGGTTGAAATTGGAAATTTACATTTTTCAATTTTGTTAGACGTTTGTAATATTCTCACAATAAGCTAATTAGCTCAATTGGAGCATTTCTAGCATGTTTGGTTGAAATTGGAAATTTACATTTTTCAGTTTTGTCAGACAATTGCAATATTCTCACAATAAGCTAATTAGCTCAATTGGAGCATTTCTAGCATGTTTGGTTGAAATTGGAAATTTACATTTTTCACTTTTGTCAGACAATTGCAATATTCTCACAATAAGCTAATTAGCTCAATTGGAGCATTTCTAGCATGTTTGGTTGAAATTGGAAATTTACATTTTTCAGTTTTGTCAGACGTTTGTAGTATTCTCACAATAAGCTAATTAGCTCAATTGGAGCATTTCTAGCATGTTTGGTTGAAATTGGAAATTTACATTTTTCACTTTTGTAAGACAATTGCAATAATCTCTCAATAAGCTAATTAGCTCAATTGGAGCATTTCTAGCATGTTTGGTTGAAATTGGAAATTTACATTTTTCAGTTTTGTCAGACAATTGCAATATTCTCACAATAAGCTAATTAGCTCAATTGGAGCATTTCTAGCATGTTTGGTTTAAATTGGAAAATTACATTTTTGACTTTTGTCAGACAATTGCAATATTCTCACAATAAGCTAATTAGCTCAATTGGAGCATTTCTAGCATGTTTGGTTGAAATTGGAAACTTACATTTTTCACTTTTGTCAAACAATTGCAATATTCTCTCAATAAGCTAATTAGCTCAATTGGAGCATTTCTACCATGTTTGGTTGAAATTGGAAATTTACATTTTTCACTTTTGTCAGACGTTTGTAATATTCTCACATTAAGCTAATTAGCTCAATTGGAGCATTTCTCGCACGTTTGGTTGAAATTGGAAACTTACATTTTTCACTTTTGTCAAACAATTGCAATATTCTCTCAATAAGCTAATTAGCTCAATTGGAGCATTTCTACCATGTTTGGTTGAAATTGGAAATTTACATTTTTCACCTTTGTCAGACGTTTGTAATATTCCCACAATAAGCTAATTAGCTCAATTGGAGCATTTCTAGCATGTTTGGTTGAAATTGGAAATTTACATTTTTCACTTTTGTCAGACGTTTTTAATATTCCCATAATAAGCTAATTAGCTCAATTGGAGCATTTCTAGCATGTTTGGTTGAAATTGGAAATTTACATTTTTCAGTGTTGTCAGACGTTTCTAATATTCTCACAATAAGCTAATTAGCTCAATTGGAGCATTTCTAGCATGTTTGGTTGAAATTGGAAATTTACATTTTTCACTTTTGTCAGACAATTGCAATATTCTCACAATAAGCTAATTAGCTCAATTGGAGCATTTCTAGCACGTTTGGTTGACATTGGAATTTCCCATTTTTCAGTTTTGTCAGACGTTTGTAATATTCTCTCAATAAGCTAGTTAGCTCAATTGGAGCAATTCTAGCATGTTTGGTTGAAATTGGAAATTTACATTTTTCAGTTTTGTCAGACGTTTGTAATATTCTCACAATAAGCTATTTAGCTCAATTGGAGCATTTCTAGCATGTTTGGTTGAAATTGGAAATTTACATTTTTCAGTGCTGTCAGACGTTTGTAATATTCTCACAATAAGCTAATTAGCTCAATTGGAGCATTTCTAGCATGTTTGGTTGAAATTGGAAATTTACATTTTTCAGTTTTGTCGGACGTTTGTAATATTCTCACAATAAGCTAATTAGCTCAATTGGAGCATTTCTAGCATGTTTGGTTGAAATTGGAAATTTACATTTTTCACTTTTGTCAGACAATTGCAATATTCTCACAATAAGCTAATTAGCTCAATTGGAGCATTTCTAGCATGTTTGGTTGAAATTGGAAATTTACATTTTTCAGTTTTGTCAGACAATTGCAATATTCTCACAATAAGCTAATTAGCTCAATTGGAGCATTTCTAGCATGTTTGGTTGAAATTGGAAGTTTACATTTTTCACTTTTGTCAGACAATTGCAATATTCTCTCATTAAGCTAATTAGCTCATTTGGAGCATTTCTAGCATTTTTGGTTGAAATTAGAAATTTACATTTTTCAGTGTTGTCAGACAATTGCAATATTCTCACAATAAGCTAATTAGCTCAATTGGAGCATTTCTAGCATGTTTGGTTGAAATTGGAAATTTACATTTTTCAGTTTTGTCAGACAATTGCAATATTCTCACAATAAGCTAATTAGCTCAATTGGAGCATTTCTAGCATGTTTGGTTGAAATTGGAAATTTACATTTTTCAGTTTTGTCAGACGTTTGTAAAATTCTTACAGTAGGCTTATTTGCGCAATTTGAGCATTTCTAGCATGTTTGGTTGAAATTGGAAATTTACAATTTTCAGTGTTGTCAGACGTTTGTAATATTCTCACAATAAGCTAATTAGCTCAATTGGAGCATTTCTAGCATGTTTGGTTGAAATTGGAAATTTACATTTTTCTGTTTTGTCAGACATTTGTAATATTCTCACAATAAGCTAATTAGCTCAATTGGAACATTTCTAGCATGTTTCGTTGAAATTGGAATTTTACATTTTTCACTTTTGTCAGACAATTGCAATATTCTCACAATAAGCTAATTAGCTCAATTGGAGCATTTCTAGCATGTTTGGTTGAAATTGGAAATTTACATTTTTCACTTTTGTCAGACAATTGCAATATTCTCACAATAAGCTAATTAGCTCAATTGGAGCATTTCTAGCATGTTTGGTTGAAATTGGAAATTTACATTTTTCAGTTTTGTCAGATGTTTGTAATATTCTCACAATAAGCTAATTAGCTCAATTGGAGCATTTCTAGCATGTTTGGTTGAAATTGGAAATTTACATTTTTCAGTTTTGTCAGACGTTTGTAAAATTCTTGCAGTAGGCTTATTTGCGCAATTTGAGCATTTCTAGCATGTTTGGTTGAAATTGGAAATTTACATTTTTCACTTTTGTCAGACGTTTGTAATATTCTCACAATAAGCTAATTAGCTCAATTGGAGCATTTCAAGCATGTTTTAGCATTTTACATTTTTCAACTTTGTTAGACGTTTGTAATATAGGATGAGGTCTAATAAAAACTAGGAGCAAATAATAACCATTATGTAAAAACAGAAAAAGGTATTTTCAAGTAAACAGTGATATCTCTGCCAACCTGAACATACATGTAGTTGCGCCATCTAAAAAGAAGTGATCGGGCAAATAGCAGTTGAAGACATAGGTGAAGACATTCTTCATGCTGTTGAGATCATTTAACATCCTACCTGGCTAATCGGGTGTAGCCCCTGGGACAAACCTGCAGTGTGGTAATGATTATGCTAAATGATGTTTTGAAAAAGTATTAAAATTCCTTTTTATGAATTCCATGTGCAAAGTGAATTATTTTAGCAGAAATTATAATGACTAAGTAGCATTCGCTATTATGAAGTTTGCAAAAATCTTTTTTCAATTTTTTTGTCATTTGCATTCATTTGTGCTTATTTATTTGAGGCTATCAAAGTAGAATTCACATTCACACTTTATTCTGCACTTTATGATATTTGTATGCAATGCACTTGTAGATGATTGGAATGGAGAAATATATTCAGAACACCTCTTTGCAGATAATTCAACTGAATATTCTATAGTATCTTTTTAATTTGCTTTCCCTAACTCTTTCGACAGTTTAAATTCAGTAATATATACCAAGCATATGGTTCAAAACATCTAACATTAGTATACACCTGCATGTTGTCTTTTTATATTGATATTCAACTTTTTCATAATGAAGCCATGCCATGTTTTGAACATTTCTTTTATTTTTAGCACCTAAGATTGTCATCTACAACAATGCTTGCGCATTACCCAGGTGTGCTCTCAATCGAAATCCGGGCTTCTTCAGAGAGACAAAGTTTCTGGTAGATAGATTTTACTGGCACAACCATACTGGTAAGTGGCGTATAAATATAGTCATCATAAATAGTATAACAGTATTTAGTAATATTGTTATATTACATTTTTTGCTATATTACAATATTTGCGTCATTGAGAGACGCATCTGTATTGCTGATCATGCTTGACTAATTCTGATTTCAGGATGCTGTGGTGGATATAATATAAATGCATACGACCATCTAAAAACTATCAACACTCAAGTTGAAGAGCAACGGAACGCAACACTTGTGAAGCTAAAATCTTCTATAAGCTATCAGCATCAAGACAGAATCTTTCTTAGCTTACAAACATTCTTATCCTTCCGTAACATAATCCATTCACTTCAACTACGAGAGGCACTTACTAACTCTGAGTTTATTATTAAGCAGCTGGTACATGTATCTTTCCTAAAATGCACTTTGAATAAGGTGATTTGCAGTTAGAATTTATTAGTATTTTAAATGGCAATCTAAAAAGCTATTATTCTACTAGATTTTATTTTTCATCTTGCATTTCATCTCAGGGTTTGGTGTTAGCCAAATGTATAAAATTTTTTTACTTAAACCATTAGTTAATGTTTTTATTCATATTTCTTTATTTCGCTAGAAATAAAGCTGGTACCCACTTGGCATTTAATTCCTTGTTTAAAATCTGATTTTTTTATGGATATGTCCGAATGCCACTGTAGGAAAGCTCCATAAAACTGATTGGTAACCAAGGGGATAATACATATTAGACAAGTTCAAATCATGAAAGGAATTTTGTGAACCTTGTTGTTTGAGTTGCTTGTCCGCGGGCAGGCAACTCCAGCAAGGTTGTTCACACGACTTGAACTAATGTTAGACATCCATGCAGTAATTTTTAGTGCGGAAATACAGTCTTTTTACCCATCAATTGATAATGTGTTTGCACATATGGAACAAGTTGTAGATGAGATGCTTGTGACAAAGCAGAGAATGCCGTCAGACATACAAATATGTCTGACTGCATGTTTGTATTTGGAGTTGCCTTTTCAATAAAATTGTAAATTCTGATATTGCATAGATATATGTTAAACTAACCATTACAAAACTCCGCCAGATTATTAATAAGAATTTTATATCAAAATATTTTTATAACGTTAAAGTAAAAACCTGTATGTATAGGTTGTTTATTAAAATAAAGGGAGGACAACTTCTGTAAAGAAACTATCCAGTTGCTAAGATAGCCTAATTGCAAAGTTTGTCATCAATTTTCTTTCCGACAATAGCAATACTGCTTGTTAATAAATAATATCACTTGCGTGATGATTATTATAATATATTTTTTAAAGCATTGAATTTGGTGATAAAAAAAGTAAAAGTAGCAAGACGTATGTATAATGCATACATGTTCGAAAGTTAGAATTGTCCTAGTTATGTAATTATTATAGCAGTCAACTGATATTGCTTAATTAACGATCAATTAGAATTTGTGATGTACCATTTTTTCACAAAATGTATTCAACTAGCAGATTACCATAAAATTTGACAACAAAGAAATTTTTTTTCAATACAGCCAATTTGAAGATTTTCAGTTTGCCTAACATTTTCAATTTTATTGTTAGTTCTCTGTATAACAACAGGACATCTCCGATTGGAGTGGTTTGAGTCTGATACAATAGGGATTAGCTGCAAAACACACCGCAGATTTCCATTGTTTTCACCCTATCATTGACATGCAGGAATGCTTTCGACACGTATAAAAATAGTACAATCAGGGCAAACAGTTTTAGTAGACCGTATACATGGAGTTGTTTTACGGTATAAAAGACCACTGTCAGTAGAACTTTAGCTGTGTGTGTGTGTGTCTGTTCTGGTGGACAGGTAAAAACGTTTTATGAAAAGGTATTCTAACCTAAAACACTTTAATAAAACATCATGACTACCCGTAACTTCATGGATACTTTTAACATGACGGATTACCATAAAACTTCACATTGCAGCCTATAATCGTGGAATATCATGATCCGACCGATTTTAATAAGGAATTGTACCTCAAACATAATACAAACCGTATAGACAATAAACCTACAGATGTATAAACCACTAGCTAGGAAAACCAATGAAGTTTTAATATCATTCGACAAAACAGTTTTCAAGTGAACCAGAGCTCATCTATTCATCATGTGAACATACATGTAGTTTACCCTAGTTTTCCAACAGATCAAATTTGCCAAAATGTTGAGCTAATAAATTTCATATAAGTCAGTATGTCGTATGCTTATACAACTGTGTAAGTGAACATGTATAAAGTGAAGTATATATATAAAGCAGTCCAATGAATGCTATCGAAGCAGATGGTTCTGAGGCACTTCAACTAAATAATTCAAAAAACTTTAACAAGGTAAAATAAAATGATTTGAAGTTAGCTTGTAGCCTTAATATGCATCAGAATCTTATAGAGTCAATACTGTATTCAATAGTAAAAATTGTGATTCCACATGAACACAAGGCCCTGGGTGTATTGAGCAAAAGAATTATCTCCCCTTGATTTATTTTCACTGTGAGTTGAATAAGAGGTCCCATTTATAGTTTAAGCATTAGGACCGTTTTATCTTATAGCCCGATTCTCTATCAACCTCAGATGAACATTGAGTTCCCAGAAAGTGAATCAAATGCATGCGCTAAGTAATAGAGTTGTCTCTTCTTAGACTATACTCTGGTTGCATTCAATAATAGAGTTGCCTCTCTTTATTCAATATACTGACAGCTAATGATTTCTCAGCAAAATATGAATATTCACCGAGTTTTCATTGCAGTGATTCCACTATGAACAGGTTATCTACACATGTCTTTTGTGGGTCGATCTTTCATCGATAGTTCTTCCATGAGCATTCCTCGAGTTTCATCAATCAAAATCAGTCCACATAATCTACTGAGGTCAACCCATGGCTATATTTTATTGATCATATAATATATTGACTTTTTATCAATCAACTCATGAATCTATACAGTATGAAGATAATATTTGTTGATAGGGTTGATCTTTCTAACTGGCAATCTAATTGCATTTTCATGATCTAGCGAGGTCATCTATATTTTGGTCAATCACCCACTGTATCGACCTTTTGCTTGTCAATTTATGAATGCATACCGTACGAGATAATTTTTTGTTGAAAGCATCGAGCTTTCAAATTGCAGTAATATAATTGCATTTATATAATTTAGTGATGTTATCTATTTTGTCAACATATGGATATATAACATACAAAGATAATACTTGGACAAAATTAGCTCCCTCTTGATCTATAATGATTTGAGCATTAATAATAGCCATTCATCTCATAATAAATGTTATCATTCTCGATGGCATCTCTCGAGTATCAGTAGCCTTAGAACTGGTTAATGAACAGGTGGCATGCCATCACGCCGTCACATCTTTTCCTAGCCATTCTTAAACTGCTGGAAGTCAAACAGTGACTCATTGTTAATATATCAATAGTTGATGCACTGGTTAGTGCCTCGCTCTACTAGGAATATAAAACTATATTTTACCCTACAGGATGAAATTATTCGTGGAATTGAATTTCGCGAAAATGGTCTTTTCAAGCATATTCGCGGACTAAATTATTCGCGGATGAACACATTCGCAAATAAATTAATCCGTGAAAGCAGTTAGCAATAGAGTAAGACCTTCACATGCGTATACCACTTGTTTAGGTTTATATTTAGCTGAGAAATTTATGTTTGTATGAAATTTATTTTTTGCCGCATTCAGAGATTTTCATGAATGTTCATCGATGTGAAAGCCTTTAGTGAACCAACAATTTGTGGTGGTAAGTTATGAGTTTTTTCAACGTATAGAACTGCAAGAGATTTTTTCAATGATGATGCCATGCCAAATTCCGAATAACTTGCGACAAGGTTGAAAAATTTGGCAAAGACGTGTGATGCATTAGCAATGGGCTTACATGTATTTCAAAGCCCCAGCGGCGATTTGAAAAAATTTGGAACTTGGCTATGTTTACTAACTCTGTCTAGCAGCTAGTTTTCAATTTGAGGTGCAGTCATACTTCGACATACGCGCTTAATGCGTTCCGAGACTGAGCTCGTATGTCAATTTACTCGCATGTTGGTGCAATCTATTTACATATAGAACAATTAAATATGCAATAATTGGTTTCTATACTTTAAAAATGCTAATAAAACACTCAAAACAAGATATTGTAACAGAAAAAACATGTTGGTTATTGTCCTAACTTACCACATGTTTTCAAAAAGTAACAAATAAAAAAACAAGGCAAGAGGAAATGTGATTAATTAAAATGTAAAATTAAATACATACAGTAGCAGCTAACGCTAGCATTTGCCAGAGAGGGCGATATACGTGTTATTCTTTGTTACAACAGTTGACTTTGATAAATTTGGGTTTTATCAAAGCCTTCAAAGACAAACTTAAAAGCAAACCTAAAAGCAAACTTTCATTTTTCGTAATTGAAATTTCTTCGGCGTTTATAGTTTGAGGTTTCTCGCTAGTTAGCTAGTTTTTCCTTTGTTTCACTTTCACGACTAGCCGGCCGTTTTAAGATAAACCTATCTAAAGACATTTGCATTTGTTGCCCTTTTAACGTGCTGCGATTAGAACGAACACTGGTGTCGTCACAAAGGGTTAATGCACGACCACTAGCCAATTTGTCCGAAAGTCTATTTTTATAGATAGCACCGACCTTTTTACATAGGCCTTTTTGCTTTTATCGAAACATCGTTTCAGTTACGCTGTCTTCGACCAATTGTTTATCCAATGCCTGAGCGGTCTTTCCGTCAGCGTTCGTGAAGATCGCTGCGTCGTTTAGAAACTATGATTAGTCCTTTTGCAAACTAAATGCCCTGAATATAACCCTTCGGTTTGATAATTGTATATCTTACTCCCGGCCAATGCATCAAGACTTTCATCTATTCGCGGCAATGGATGACAGTCTTATTCTGTGACGGAATTCGATTGGTGGAATTCAATACAAAACCGCCAGTTTCCATCTTTAGGAAACTCTTTGTGGGCAGGCAACTCCAGCAAGGTTCACATGATTTGAACTAATGTTAGGCATCCATGCAGTAATTTTCTAGTGCGGAAATACAGTCTTTTGACCCATCAATTGATAATGTGTTTGCACATATGGAACAAGTTGTAGATGAGATGCTTGTGACAAGACAGAGAATTCCGTCAGACATACAAATATGTCTGACTGCATGTTTGTATTTAGAGTTGCCTTTTCAATAGAATTGTAATTTCTGATACTGCATAGATATATGTTAAACTAACCATTACAAAACTCAGCCAGATTATTAATAAGATTATGATATCAAAATATTTTTATAAGGTTAAAGCAAAAACCTGTATGTATAGGTTGTTTATTAAAATAAAGGGAGGAAAACTTCTGTAAAGAAACTATCCAAATGCTGAGATAGCCTAATTGCAAAGTTTTTCATCAATTTTTTGTCCGACAATAGCAATACTGCTTGTTAATAAATAATATCACTTGCGTGATGATTATTATGATATACTTTTTTAAAGCATTGAATTTGGTGATGAAATAAAGTAAAAGTAGCAAGATGTATATATAATGCATACATGTTCGAAAGTTAGAATTGTCCTAGTTATGTAATTATTATAGCAGTCAACTGATATTGCTTAATTAACGATCAATTAGAATTTGTGATGTACCATTTTTTCACAAAATGTATTCAACTAGCAGATTACCATAAAATTTGACAACAAAGAAATTTTTTTTCAATACAGCCAATTTGAAGATTTTCAGTTTGCCTAACATTTTCAATTTTATTGTTAGTTCTCTGTATAACAACAGGACATCTCCGATTGGAGTGGTTTGAGTCTGATACAATAGGGACTAGCTGCAAAACACACCGCAGATTTCCATTGTTTTCACCCTATCATTGACATGCAGGAATGCTTTCGACACGTATAAAAATAGTACAATCAGGGCAAACAGTTTTAGTAGACCGTATACATGGAGTTGTTTTACGGTATAAAAGACCACTGTCAGTAGAACTTTAGCTGTGTGTGTGTGTGTCTGTTCTGGTGGACAGGTAAAAACGTTTTATGAAAAGGTATTCTAACCTAAAACACTTTAATAAAACATCATGACTACCCGTAACTTCATGGATACTTTTAACATGACGGATTACCATAAAACTTCACATTGCAGCCTATAATCGTGGAATATCATGATCCGACCGATTTTAATAAGGAATTGTACCTCAAACATAATACAAACCGTATAGACAATAAACCTACAGATGTATAAACCACTAGCTAGGAAAACCAATGAAGTTTTAATATCATTCGACAAAACAGTTTTCAAGTGAACCAGAGCTAATCTATTCATCATGTGAACATACATGTAGTTTACCCTAGTTTTCCAACAGATCAAATTTGCCAAAATGTTGAGCTAATAAATTTCATATAAGTCAGTATGTCGTATGCTTATACAACTGTGTAAGTGAACATGTATAAAGTGAAGTATATATATAAAGCAGTCCAATGAATGCTATCGAAGCAGATGGTTCTGAGGCACTTCAACTAAATAATTCAAAAAACTTTAACAAGGTAAAATAAAATTATTTGAAGTTAGCTTGTAGCCTTAATATGCATCAGAATCTTATAGAGTCAATACTGTATTCAATAGTAAAAATTGTGATTCCACATGAACACAAGGCCCTGGGTGTATTGAGCAAAAGAATTATCTCCCCTTGATTTATTTTCACTGTGAGTTGAATAAGAGGTCCCATTTATAGTTTAAGCATTAGGACCGTTTTATCTTATAGCCCGATTCTCTATCAACCTCAGATGAACATTGAGTTCCCAGAAAGTGAATCAAATGCATGCGCTAAGTAATAGAGTTGTCTCTTCTTAGACTATACTCTGGTTGCATTCAATAATAGAGTTGCCTCTCTTTATTCAATATACTGACAGCTAATGATTTCTCAGCAAAATATGAATATTCACCGAGTTTTCATTGCAGTGATTCCACTATGAACAGGTTATCTACACATGTCTTTTGTGGGTCGATCTTTCATCGATAGTTCTTCCATGAGCATTCCTCGAGTTTCATCAATCAAAATCAGTCCACATAATCTACTGAGGTCAACCCATGGCTATATTTTATTGATCATATAATATATTGACTTTTTATCAATCAACTCATGAATCTATACAGTATGAAGATAATATTTGTTGATAGGGTTGATCTTTCTAACTGGCAATCTAATTGCATTTTCATGATCTAGCGAGGTCATCTATATTTTGGTCAATCACCCACTGTATCGACCTTTTGCTTGTCAATTTATGAATGCATACCGTACGAGATAATTTTTTGTTGAAAGCATCGAGCTTTCAAATTGCAGTAATATAATTGCATTTATATAATTTAGTGATGTTATCTATTTTGTCAACATATGGATATATAACATACAAAGATAATACTTGGACAAAATTAGCTCCCTCTCGATCTATAATGATTTGAGCATTAATAATAGCCATTCATCTCATAATAAATGTTATATTCTCGATGGCATCTCTCGAGTATCAGTAGCCTTAGAACTGGTTAATGAACAGGTGGCATGCCATCACGCCGTCACATCTTTTCCTAGCCATTCTTAAACTGCTGGAAGTCAAACAGTGACTCATTGTTAATATATCAATAGTTGATGCACTGGTTAGTGCCTCGCTCTACTAGGAATATAAAACTATATTTTACCCTACAGGATGAAATTATTCGTGGAATTGAATTTCGCGAAAATGGTCTTTTCAAGCATATTCGCGGACTAAATTATTCGCGGATGAACACATTCGCAAATAAATTAATCCGTGAAAGCAGTTAGCAATAGAGTAAGACCTTCACATGCGTATACCACTTGTTTAGGTTTATATTTAGCTGAGAAATTTATGTTTGTATGAAATTTATTTTTTGCCGCATTCAGAGATTTTCATGAATGTTCATCGATGTGAAAGCCTTTAGTGAACCAACAATTTGTGGTGGTAAGTTATGAGTTTTTTCAACGTATAGAACTGCAAGAGATTTTTTCAATGATGATGCCATGCCAAATTCCGAATAACTTGCGACAAGGTTGAAAAATTTGGCAAAGACGTGTGATGCATTAGCAATGGGCTTACATGTATTTCAAAGCCCCAGCGGCGATTTGAAAAAATTTGGAACTTGGCTATGTTTACTAAATCTGTCTAGCAGCTAGTTTTCAATTTGAGGTGCAGTCATACTTCGACATACGCGCTTAATGCGTTCCGAGACTAAGCTCGTATGTCAATTTACTCGCATGTTGGTGCAATCTATTTACATATAGAACAATTAAATATGCAATAATTGGTTTCTATACTTTAAAAATGCTAATAAAACACTCAAAACAAGATATTGTAACAGAAAAAACATGTTGGTTATTGTCCTAACTTACCACATGCTTTCAAAAAGTAACAAATAAAAAAACAAGGCAAGAGGAAATGTGATTAATTAAAATGTAAAATTAAATACATACAGTAGCAGCTAACGCTAGCATTTGCCAGAGAGGGCGATATACGTGTTATTCTTTGTTACAACAGTTGACTTTGATAAATTTGAGTTTTATCAAAGCCTTCAAAGACAAACTTAAAAGCAAACCTAAAAGCAAACTTTCATTTTTCGTAATTGAAATTTCTTCGGCGTTTATAGTTTGAGGTTTCTCGCTAGTTAGCTAGTTTTTCCTTTGTTTCACTTTCACGACTAGCCGGCCGTTTTAAGATAAACCTATCTAAAGACATTTGCATTTGTTGCCCTTTTAACGTGCTGCGATTAGAACGAACACTGGTGTCGTCACAAAGGGTTAATGCACGACCACTAGCCAATTTGTCCGAAAGTCTATTTTTATAGATAGCACCGACCTTTTTACATAGGCCTTTTTGCTTTTATCGAAACATCGTTTCAGTTACGCTGTCTTCGACCAATTGTTTATCCAATGCCTGAGCGGTCTTTCCGTCAGCGTTCGTGAAGATCGCTGCGTCGTTTAGAAACTATGATTAGTCCTTTTGCAAACTAAATGCCCTGAATATAACCCTTTGGTTTGATAATTGTATATCTTACTCCCGGCCAATGCATCAAGACTTTCATCTGTTCGCGGCAATGGATGACAGTCTTATTCTGTGACGGAATTCGATTGGTGGAATTCAATACAAAACCGCCAGTTTCCATCTTTAGGAAACTCTTTGTGGGCAGGCAACTCCAGCAAGGTTCACATGATTTGAACTAATGTTGGGCATCCATGCAGTAATTTTCTAGTGCGGAAATACAGTCTTTTGACCCATCAATTGATAATGTGTTTGCACATATGGAACAAGTTGTAGATGAGATGCTTGTGACAAGACAGAGAATTCCGTCAGACATACAAATATGTCTGACTGCATGTTTGTATTTAGAGTTGCCTTTTCAATAGAATTGTAATTTCTGATACTGCATAGATATATGTTAAACTAACCATTACAAAACTCAGCCAGATTATTAATAAGATTATGATATCAAAATATTTTTATAAGGTTAAAGCAAAAACCTGTATGTATAGGTTGTTTATTAAAATAAAGGGAGGAAAACTTCTGTAAAGAAACTATCCAAATGCTGAGATAGCCTAATTGCAAAGTTTTTCATCAATTTTTTGTCCGACAATAGCAATACTGCTTGTTAATAAATAATATCACTTGCGTGATGATTATTATGATATACTTTTTTAAAGCATTGAATTTGGTGATGAAATAAAGTAAAAGTAGCAAGATGTATATATAATGCATACATGTTCGAAAGTTAGAATTGTCCTAGTTATGTAATTATTATAGCAGTCAACTGATATTGCTTAATTAACGATCAATTAGAATTTGTGATGTACCATTTTTTCACAAAATGTTTTCAACTAGCAGATTACCATATTTTTTTTCAATACAGCCAATTTGAAGATTTTCAGTTTGCCTAACATTTTCAATTTTATTGTTAGTTCTCTGTATAACAACAGGACATCTCCGATTGGAGTGGTTTGAGTCTGATACAATAGGGACTAGCTGCAAAACACACCGCAGATTTCCATTGTTTTCACCCTATCATTGACATGCAGGAATGCTTTCGACACGTATAAAAATAGTACAATCAGGGCAAACAGTTTTAGTAGACCGTATACATGGAGTTGTTTTACGGTATAAAAGACCACTGTCAGTAGAACTTTAGCTGTGTGTGTGTGTGTCTGTTCTGGTGGACAGGTAAAAACGTTTTATGAAAAGGTATTCTAACCTAAAACACTTTAATAAAACATCATGACTACCCGTAACTTCATGGATACTTTTAACATGACGGATTACCATAAAACTTGACATTGCAGCCTATAATCGTGGAATATCATGATCCGACCGATTTTAATAAAGAATTGTACCTCAAACATAATACAAACCGTATAGACAATAAACCTACAGATGTATAAACCACTAGCTAGGAAAACCAATGAAGTTTTAATATCATTCGACAAAACAGTTTTCAAGTGAACCAGAGCTCATCTATTCATCATGTGAACATACATGTAGTTTACCCTAGTTTTCCAACAGATCAAATTTGCCAAAATGTTGAGCTAATAAATTTTATATAAGTCAGTATGTCGTATGCTTATACAACTGTGTAGCTGAACATATATAAAGTGAAGTATATATATAAGGCAGTCCAATGAATGCTATCGAAGCAGACAGTTCTGAGGCACTTCAACTAAATAATTCAAAAAACTTTAACAACGTAAAATAAAATGATTTGAAGTTAGCTTGTAGCCTTAATATGCATCAGAATCTTATAGAGTCAATACTGTATTCAATAGTAAAAATTGTGATTTCACATGAACACAAGGACCTGGGTGTATTGAGCAAAAGAATTATCTTCCCTTGATTTATTTTCACTGTGAGTTGAATAAGAGGTCCCATTTATAGTTTAAGCATTAGGACCGTTTCATCTTAAAACCCGATTCTCTATCAACCTCAGATGAACATTGAGTTCACAGAAAGTGAATCAAATGCATGCGCTAAGTAATAGAGTTGTCTCTTCTTAGACTATACTCTGGTTGCATTCAATAATAGAGTTGCCTCCCTTTTTCAATATATTGACAGCTAATGATTTCTCAGCAAAATATAAATATTCACCGAGTTTTCATTGCAGTGATTCCACTATGAACGGTTTATCTACACATGTCTTTTGTGAAGGTCAAAGTTGTGGTTGCAAACATAAATGCCACATTAGATCTAAATAGTAGACCGACGACCTAAACGCATAAGATTCACCGGAGGACGGCTCGGCCTATTCAACCTTGCCAGCTACTTCCAATTTAGCCTTCTATGCTTAGCCTTACGCATTACCGGGGCGACAGCATCAAAAGGACAACCAAACAACCCCATGATTTGCGGCACAGGAGAAAATGATTCTCCACAAACATTTTGAGTAGAACAAGAATACGAATGCTCAACGGACACCAGCAAACAATCAGACATGGCACCCCAGAAATTTAACGTTACTACCTACAAGAAGAATATGATCAAGCAAAAGACTATCGCCTACCGGTGCACGAAGTTCACCGCACATGTCACGACACAAATTTAATTTTTCAGAGACATTAATACCAGGACAACCTCAAGCAGAACCCAGAAAGTAACCTTAGAAGAATGCACTGACATGGTAATACATAAGAAGTGCTAAGCTGGATTTTTACATAGAGGAGATGGAATGTATATTACGAATGAACCAACCAACGCCATGTATGTATGGTGCTGCCAACAGAAAACCTTCAGCGCTAAGCAATGCAGTTATGTGGCAACTTACCTATACAAGAGACACGGATCTGACAAATTTTAAAGTACAACCGGAGACGTCATTTACTGCAATTACAACAACGGCTCTTGTGAATTAAACGACAGATCAATGCTTATGTGGGACCTGGACATAGTTGAAACATGTGAATACCCGCCATGGTTCAACGAAAAAGAATAATTTTTCGACGCACATTTTGTCTCCAATAAACAAGATTTAGCTCTGACATTTTATAACTCGAGACTGAATTCACATAAAGGCTGTAACAACTCTAATGTTTCGCTTTCGGACCAAGGCCTTATAGTGAAATTTCTCACACCATTGACGAATGTCACAATTAACGATACGATAAAGGCAAGAGTATCAGCAGTGGGTCAAAACGCTGCCTTCTTCAATACAATGCTACAGTCACTTGCCTACCAGCAAACTAAGATGACTCAAAAACTATTTTGGTCAGCTTACTTCTACGCCTCCTACAATCTAGCTGAGATTTTACAGATAGTTACCATGCTAATAGGAGAACACGCGACACTCAGCGCAAGATATTTACTGGGAAACCCAAATGTTATTGCTACAACAGGTCCGGGTTTCCTCCAAGTTTACCATTGTACTATACTTAACTACAGTCAATACGAAATACTGCCAATGGAAAAGAATAACTGCACAGAATTTATTCCGATGATGATCAAAACAGCCGGTACAGAAAAAATTGGATATTTCAATCCAAAAGACAATGTGATACACCCAGACACCTATACAGTCAATTGCAAGACAAAAGAGGCACATTGATGATGCTGGAAGGTAACATCTCTGAATACTTTCCGAACGGGACGATTTCGCCAATTAAGGAAGCCACCGACTTGAGCATTCCGTACATCAACCTCTGCAGCCAGCCCCTACAAATACAAGAAACAATATTTAGCAGAGCACATATGTTAAGACGGTCAAACACAGACGAATACGGAGAACTGAATGAAATCCTATCTACCTTAGACAGACAGAAAAGAGTACTAAAGGCTATGGGAATCGTCACGAACCGCCATAACACCCTACATTACAACACCGTAGAGAGCAGAGAGAAACTATTTGGCCCTTCACTATTCAGCTTTTTATTTGGAGGACACGTAACCTCAGGTTATGAGCTCTGGACGTTCGCTTGCAACATCATTCTTACATTAATGGTTTTATCGACAGTCATCGGAGGAATCACAAAAGGATGCTTTGTGTACTGAGCAAGGAAGAGTGCAACGGTAAACGCTTTACATGTGGAGACGGCACTGGAACTAACCGACATGCCCGAACGAGAAGACGAATCTGAAAAATAGTTCGATGATGACCCATCCGCACCACCGGAAGACTTAGAAATCGAATTATCATTAGAAGACTTAAGCAGTGCACCACCATCATATAAACCCTACGTACCCAAATACTCACGACCAGGAGCAACTGACAAAAAGCGTGAATGATTGAGGGCATGGAATGACTACTTTTCGCAGGCATACAATATACAAACTTCGCGAAGATAACCCGAACAGGTTAATGGTGTTACCAAAGCCTCAAATAAAGATTGTAGAAGAGCCACAATAGATGTGGCTACAACTGCAGATGGTGCAGGTATAGAACTTGGCATGAAAGTTTAGGTATAACTGACATTCCTCCTCGGCGAGCACTAAAGAAAACAGGGAAATGTGACAGTTCCATAGTGCAACAGTGTATAGCGGCTCATCAGTTTACTACCTCAAAAAAATATAACAGATCTCTTGTGTTACTAACTACTAGTAAAATAGGTTTTGTCACAGCAGTAAATAATATCAACTTGAACTGTATTTTTGTGCTACGCTAGGTAATTCTATGTGTAAACATAGAGTTACCTAGCGTAGCACAAAAAATGTATTAAAGTATAAATACCGCCGTCACTGTCTTTACCAACAAGATTTTACCATCATAGTTTTATTACTCTACTTCAACCTTCCAAATCTAATGGTTAGTTATCGATACAACATTTGCTGTACTCTAACTGTATGTAGGGCAAACCTGACATTAGCTCATTTACCATAGAACTTTGCAATTGATCAGGTACCATAAAACTTTAAAATAGAGAAAATACATATCTTTCTATCAATGCTAGCCACTTATTAAAATTTACACGCAAAATAAAAATTACTTTTAGTCAGGAAAAATGGAACAACTCTAGGAACGTACCTCAAGCTGAATCATTATTTCGCAATTCATGAATTTATACTCTTGCTGATCGGAACTGCCTGCAAAATTGTCACAATCTATCAGGTGGCGATAACTGTAGATGGTGCAGGTATAGAACTTGGCATGAAAGTTTAGGTATAACTGACATTCCTCCTCGGCGAGCACTAAAGAAAACAGGGAAATGTGACAGTTCCATAGTGCAACAGTGTATAGCAGCTCATCAGTTTACCACCTCAAAAAATATAACAGATCTCTTGTGTTACTAACTACTAGTAAAAGAGGTTTTGTCACAGCAGTAAATAATATCAACTTGAACTGTATTTTTGTGCTACGCTAGGTAATTCTATGTGTAAACATAGAGTTACCTAGCGTAGGACAAAAAATGTATTAAAGTATAAATACCGCCGTCACTGTCTTTACCAATAAGATTTTACCATCATAGTTTTATTACTCTACTTCAACCTTCCAAATCTGATGGTTAGTTATCGATACAACATTTGCTGTACTCTAACTGTATGTAGGGCAAACCTGACAATAGCTCAATTACCATAGAACTTTGCAATTGATCAGGTACCATAGCACCTTACAATAGAGAAAATACATAGCTTTCTATCAATGCTAGTCACTTTTATATGTTTACACGCAAAATAAAAATCACCTTTAGTCAGGAAAAATGGAAAAACTTTAGAAACGTACCTCAAGCCTAATCATTATTTCGCAATTCATGAATTTACACTCTTGCTGATCAGAACTGCCTTCAAAATTGTCACAACCTATCGTGTGGCGATAACTGTAGATGGTGCAGGTATAGAACTTGGCATGAAAGTTTAGGTATAACTGACATTCCTCCACGGCGAGCACTAAAGAAAACAGGGAAGTGTGACAGTTCCATAGTGCAACAGTGTATAGCAGCTCATCAGTTTACCACCTGAAAAAAATATAACAGATCTCTTGTGTTACTAACTACCAGTATTAGATGTTTTGTCACAGCAGTAAGTAATAGCCTATCAACTTGAGCTGTATTTTTGTGCTACGCTAGCAAACTCTATGTGTAAACATAGAGTTACCTAGCGTAGCACAAAAAAAGTATTAAAGTACAAATACAGCCGTCACTGTCTTTACCAATAAGATTTTACCATCATAGTTTTATTACTCTACTTAAACCTTCTAAATATAATGGTTAGTTATCGATACACTATTTGCTGTACTCTAACTGAGTGAAGGGCGAACCTGACAATAGCTCAGTTACTATAGAACTTTGCAAATGATCAGGTACCATAGAGCCTTACAATTGATCAAGTACCAAAAACCTTACGATACATCAGGTACTACAGAGCCTTACAATATATCAGGTACCATAAAGCTTCATAATAGATAAGATACCATAGAACCTAACAATATATCAGGTACAATAGATGATTGTTTGACTTATAGAATAAAGAAGTAACTTGTACTGGTAAATATCAGCATTACTTACAAGAGCTTAACACTTTCACTATATCTGAACCAATAATATTTGAATTAGCACCTACAAGTTAAGTAAAAGTGCACAAACTAAACATAGTCAAAATAGAATAATATGACAAGCAAATTCAACACTCATGTTTATTTGAAAACAACTGTTTTAAAACTATCTTGTGATGTCAATTCTACATTGTCAGGTTGACTGGTACCTTTGCAGTAGAGAACAGCGAGCTGACTTTTTGGATTTATCAGATCTTGTGGGAAGTTGAGCTTTTTACCAGTAGGTGTTACTGGTATGACAGTAAGCGGGTGTATGGTAACTGGTATGGTAAGCGTGTGACCTCATTAAGGTTGATAACAGCTTGTCCTCGCTGTCAAAGGCATGCAAAAGCATAAGGTTCCAAATGTCCTCTGCTACTCTGAATTAAAGAAAAAATAACCATGTCATAAAAACCAATCATATGTTAACTAGTTTCAAAAGAATTCTCAACTTTAACCAGATGTGAAGCAATTGAACAGTTTCTTTTTCAGTGAATAACTTAGTGAGCATACTCAATGAATAATATGCAACATCTGCATTCTATGCTATCATAAAAGTCGTGTCCTTTTGTCTGTCTGAAACCACAATTACAGGTTTAGAAAAACATTACATTGCGTAGGATTCGAATTTGCAACCTTAAATCCGCTACACCGAAACAGATTAGCTACCATAGAACCTTACAATATATCAGATACCATTGAACCTTATAATATATCAGATATCATTAAACTTTACAATTGATCAGGTACCATAGAACCTTACAATCGAGAAAATAGTACCACAGAGCCTTACAATATATCAGATACCATAAAGCTTCATAATAGATAAGATACCATAGAACCCAACAATATATCAGGTACAATAGATGATTGTTCAACTTATAGAATAAAGAAGTAACTTGTACTGGTAAATATCAGCATTACTTACAAGAGCTTAACACTTTCACTATATCTGAACCAATAATATTTGAATTAGCACCTACAAGTTAAGTAAAAGTGCACAAACTAAACATAGTCAGAATAGAATAATATGGAAAGCAAATTTAACAGTCTTGTGTATTTGAAAACAACTGTTTTAAAACTGTCTTGTGGTGTCAATTCTACATTGTCAGGTTGGCTGGTACCTTTGCAGTAGAGAACAGCGAGCTGACTTGTTGGATTTATCAGATCTTGTGGGAAGTTGAGCTTTTTACCAGTAGGTGTTACTGGTATGACAGTAAGCGGGTGTATGGTAACTGGTATGGTAAGCGTGTGACCTCATTAAGGTTGATAACAGCTTGTCCTCGCTGTCAAAGGCATGCAGAAGCATAAGGTTCCGGATGTCCTCTGCTACTCTGAATTAAAAAAAAAATAACCATGTCATAAAAACCAATCATATGTCAACTAGTTTCAAAAGTATTCTCAACTTCAACCAGATGTGAAGCAATTAAACAGTTTCTTTTTCAGTGAATAATAAAGTGAGCATACTCAATGAATAATATGCAACATGCGCATTCTATGCTATCATAAGTGTAGTGTCCTTTTTTCTGTCTGAAGCCACAATTAAAAGTTGGGAAAAATATTACAATGCGTAGGATTCGAATTTGCAACCTTCAATCCACTACACCCAAATAGAATAGATACCAGAGAACCTTACAATATATCAGATACCATTGAACCTGATAATATATCAGATATCATAAAACTTTACAATCGGTCCGGTACCATAAAACTTTAAAATAGAGAAAATACATAGCTTTCTATCAATGCTAGTGACTTTTTAAAATTTACACGCAAAATAAAAATTACCTCTAGTCAGGAAAAATGGAACAACTTTAGAAACGTACCTCAAGCCTAATCATTATTTCGCAATTCATGAATTTACACTCTTGCTGATCAGAACTGCCTTCAAAATTGTCACAACCTATCGTGTGGCGATAACTGTAGATGGTGCAGGTATAGAACTTGGCATGAAAGTTTAGGTATAACTGACATTCCTCCACGGCGAGCACTAAAGAAAACAGGGAAATGTGACAGTTCCATAGTGCAACAGTGTATAGCAGCTCATCAGTTTACCACCTGAAAAAAAATATAACAGATCTCTTGTGTTACTAACTACTAGTATTAGATGTTTTGTCACAGCAGTAAGTAATAGCCTATCAACTTGAGCTGTATTTTTGTGCTACGCTAGCAAACTCTATGTGTAAACATAGAGTTACCTAGCGTAGCACAAAAAAAGTATTAAAGTACAAATACAGCCGTCACTGTCTTTACCAATAAGATTTTACCATCATAGTTTTATTACTCTACTTCAACCTTCTAAATATAATGGTTAGTTATCGATACACCATTTGCTGTACTCTAACTGAGTGAAGGGCGAACCTGACAATAGCTCAGTTACTATAGGACTTTGCAAATGATCAGGTACCATAGAGCCTTACAATTGATCAAGTACCAAAAACCTTACGATACATCAGGTACTACAGAGCCTTACAATATATCAGGTACCATAAAGCTTCATAATAGATAAGATACCATAGAACCTAACAATATATCAGGTACAATAGATGATTGTTTGACTTATAGAATAAAGAAGTAACTTGTACTGGTAAATATCAGCATTACTTACAAGAGCTTAACACTTTCACTATATCTGAACCAATAATATTTGAATTAGCACCTACAAGTTAAGTAAAAGTGCACAAACTAAACATAGTCAAAATAGAATAATATGACAAGCAAATTCAACACTCATGTTTATTTGAAAACGACTGTTTTAAAACTATCTTGTGATGTCAATTCTACATTGTCAGGTTGACTGGTACCTTTGCAGTAGAGAACAGCGAGCTGACTTTTTGGATTTATCAGATCTTGTGGGAAGTTGAGCTTTTTACCAGTAGGTGTTACTGGTATAACAGTAAGCGGGTGTATGGTAACTGGTATAGTAAGCGTGTGACCTCATTAAGGTTGATAACAGCTTGTCCTCGCTGTCAAAGGCATGCAGAAGCATAAGGTTCCAAATGTCCTCTGCTACTCTGAATTAAAGAAAAAATAACCATGTCATAAAAACCAATCATATGTTAACTAGTTCCAAAAGAATTCTCAACTTTAACCAGATGTGAAGCAATTGAACAGTTTCTTTTTCAGTGAATAATTTAGTGAGCATACTCAATGAATAATATGCAACATGTGCATTCTATGCTATCATATGAGTCGTGTACTTTTGTCTGTCTGAAACCACAATTACAGTTTTAGAAAAACATTACATTGCGTAGGATTCGAATTTGCAACCTTCAATCCACTACACCTAAATAGAATAGATACCATAGAACCTTACAATATATATGATACCATTGAACCTGATAATATATCAGATATCATAAAACTTTACAATCGGTCAGGTACCATAAAACTTTAAAATAGAGAAAATACATATCTTTCTATCAATGCTAGCCACTTATTAAAATTTACACGCAAAATAAAAATTACTTTTAGTCAGGAAAAATGGAACAACTCTAGGAACGTACCTCAAGCTGAATCATTATTTCGCAATTCATGAGTTTACACTCTTGCTGATCAGAACTGCCTTCAAAATTGTCACAACATATCGTCTGGCGATAACTGTAGATGGTGCAGGTATAGAACTTGGCATGAAAGTTTAGGTATAACTGACATTCCTCCACGGCGAGCACTAAAGAAAACAGGGAAATGTGACAGTTCCATAGTGCAACAGTGTATAGCAGCTCATCAGTTTACCACCTGAAAAATAATATAACAGATCTCTTGTGTTACTAACTACTAGTATTAGATGTTTTGTCACAGCAGTAAGTAATAGCCTATCAACTTGAGCTGTATTTTTGTGCTACGCTAGCAAACTCTATGTGTAAACATAGAGTTACCTAGCGAAGCACAAAAAAAGTATTAAAGTATAAATACCGCCGTCACTGTCTTTACCAATAAGATTTTACCATCATAGTTTTATTACTCTACTTCAACCTTCCAAATCTAATGGTTAGTTATCGATACAACATTTGCTGTACTCTAACTGTATGTAGGGCAAACCTGACATTAGCTCATTTACCATAAAACTTTGCAATTGATCAGGTACCATAGCACCTTACAATAGAGAAAATACATATCTTTCTATCAATGCTAGTCACTTTTATATGTTTACACGCAAAATAAAAATCACCTTTAGTCAGGAAAAATGGAAAAACTTTAGAAACGTACCTCAAGCCTAATCATTATTTCGCAATTCATGAATTTACACTCTTGCTGATCAGAACTGCCTTCAAAATTGTCACAACCTATCGTGTGGCGATAACTGTAGATGGTGCAGGTATAGAACTTGGCATGAAAGTTTAGGTATAACTGACATTCCTCCACGGCGAGCACTAAAAAAAAACAGGGAAATGTGACAGTTCCATAGTGCAACAGTGTATAGCAGCTCATCAGTTTACCACCTGAAAAAAAAATATAACAGATCTCTTGTGTTACTAAGTACTAGTATTAGATGTTTTGTCACAGCAGTAAGTAATAGCCGATCAACTTGAGCTGTATTTTTGTGCTACGCTAGCAAACTCTATGTGTAAACATAGAGTTACCTAGCGTAGCACAAAAAAAGTATTAAAGTACAAATACAGCCGTCACTGTCTTTACCAATAAGATTTTACCATCATAGTTTTATTACTCTACTTCAACCTTCTAAATATAATGGTTAGTTATCGATACACCATTTGCTGTACTCTAACTGAGTGAAGGGCGAACCTGACAATAGCTCAGTTACTATAGAACTTTGCAAATGATCAGGTACCATAGAACCTTACAATTGATCAAGTACCAAAAACCTTACGATACATCAGGTACTACAGAGCCTTACAATATATCAGGTACCATAAAGCTTCATAATAGATAAGATACCATAGAACCTAACAATATATCAGGTACAATAGATGATTGTTTGACTTATAGAATAAAGAAGTAACTTGTACTGGTAAATATCAGCATTACTTACAAGAGCTTAACACTTTCACTATATCTGAACCAATAATATTTGAATTAGCACTTACAAGTTAAGTAAAAGTGCACAAACTAAACATAGTCAAAATAGAATAATATGACAAGCAAATTCAACACTCATGTTTATTTGAAAACAACTGTTTTAAAACTATCTGGTGATGTCGATTCTACATTGTCAGGTTGACTGGTACCTTTGCAGTAGAGAACAGCGAGCTGACTTTTTGGATTTATCAGATCTTGTGGGAAGTTGAGCTTTTTACCAGTAGGTGTTACTGGTATGACAGTAAGCGGGTGTATGGTAACTGGTATGGTAAGCGTGTGACCTCATTAAGGTTGATAACAGCTTGTCCTCGCTGTCAAAGGCATGCAGAAGCAAAAGGTTCCAAATGTCCTCTGCTACTCTGAATTAAAGAAAAAATAACCATGTCATAAAAACCAATCATATGTTAACTAGTTTCAAAAGAATTCTCAACTTTAACCAGATGTGAAGCAATTGAACAGTTTCTTTTTCAGTGAATAATTTAGTGAGCATACTCAATGAATAATATGCAACATGTGCATTCTATGCTATCATATGAGTCGTGTCCTTTTGTCTGTCTGAAACAACAATTACAGGTTTAGAAAAACATTACATTGCGTAGGATTCGAATTTGCAACCTTCAATCCACTACACCCAAATAGAATAGATACCATAGAACCTTACAATATATCAGATACCATTGAACCTGATAATATATCAGATATCATAAAACTTTACAATCGGTCAGGTACCATAAAACTTTAAAATAGAGAAAATACATATCTTTCTATCAATGCTAGCCACTTATTAAAATTTACACGCAAAATAAAAATTACTTTTAGTCAGGAAAAATGGAACAACTCTAGGAACGTACCTCAAGCTGAATCATTATTTCGCAATTCATGAATTTATACTCTTGCTGATCGGAACTGCCTGCAAAATTGTCACAATCTATCGGGTGGCGATAACTGTAGATGGTGCAGGTATAGAACTTGGCATGAAAGTTTAGGTATAACTGACATTCCTCCTCGGCGAGCACTAAAGAAAACAGGGAAATGTGACAGTTCCATAGTGCAACAGTGTATAGCGGCTCATCAGTTTACCACCTCAAAAAAATATAACAGATCTCTTGTGTTACTAACTACTAGTAAAAGAGGTTTTGTCACAGCAGTAAATAATATCAACTTGAACTGTATTTTTGTGCTACGCTAGGTAATTCTATGTGTAAACATAGAGTTACCTAGCGTAGCACAAAAAATGTATTAAAGTATAAATACCGCCGTCACTGTCTTTACCAATAAGATTTTACCATCATAGTTTTATTACTCTACTTCAACCTTCCAAATCTAATGGTTAGTTATCGATACAACATTTGCTGTACTCTAACTGTATGTAGGGCAAACCTGACATTAGCTCATTTACCATAGAACTTTGCAATTGATCAGGTACCATAAAACTTTAAAATAGAGAAAATACATATCTTTCTATCACTGCTAGCCACTTATTAAAATTTACACGCAAAATAAAAATTACTTTTAGTCAGGAAAAATGGAACAACTCTAGGAACGTACCTCAAGCTGAATCATTATTTCGCAATTCATGAATTTATACTCTTGCTGATCGGAACTGCCTGCAAAATTGTCACAATCTATCGGGTGGCGATAACTGTAGATGGTGCAGGTATAGAACTTGGCATGAAAGTTTAGGTATAACTGACATTCCTCCTCGGCGAGCACTAAAGAAAACAGGGAAATGTGACAGTTCCATAGTGCAACAGTGTATAGCGGCTCATCAGTTTACCACCTCAAAAAAATATAACAGATCTCTTGTGTTACTAACTACTAGTAAAAGAGGTTTTGTCACAGCAGTAAATAATATCAACTTGAACTGTATTTTTGTGCTACGCTAGGTAATTCTATGTGTAAACATAGAGTTACCTAGCGTAGCACAAAAAATGTATTAAAGTATAAATACCGCCGTCACTGTCTTTACCAATAAGATTTTACCATCATAGTTTTATTACTCTACTTCAACCTTCCAAATCTAATGGTTAGTTATCGATACAACATTTGCTGTACTCTAACTGTATGTAGGGCAAACCTGACATTAGCTCATTTATCATAGAACTTTGCAATTGATCAGGTACCATAGCACCTTACAATAGAGAAAATACATAGCTTTCTATCAATGCTAGTCACTTTTATATGTTTACACGCAAAATAAAAATCACCTTTAGTCAGGAAAAATGGAAAAACTTTAGAAACTTACCTCAAGCCTAATCATTATTTCGCAATTCATGAATTTACACTCTTGCTGATCAGAACTGCCTTCTAAATTGTCACAACCTATCGTGTGGCGATAACTGTAGATGGGGCAGGTATAGAACTTGGCATGAAAGTTTAGGTATAACTGACATTCCTCCACGGCGAGCACTAAAGAAAACAGGGAAATGTGACAGTTCCATAGTGCAACAGTGTATAGCAGCTCATCAGTTTACCACCTGAAAAAAAATATAACAGATCTCTTGTGTTACTAACTACTAGTATTAGATGTTTTGTCACAGCAGTAAGTAATAGCCTATCAACTTGAGCTGTATTTTTGTGCTACGCTAGCAAACTCTATGTGTAAACATAGAGTTACCTAGCGTAGCACAAAAAAAGTATTAAAGTACAAATACAGCCGTCACTGTCTTTACCAATAAGATTTTACCATCATAGTTTTATTACTCTACTTCAACCTTCTAAATATAATGGTTAGTTATCGATACACCATTTGCTGTACTCTAACTGAGTGAAGGGCGAACCTGACAATAGCTCAGTTACTATAGAACTTTGCAAATGATCAGGTACCATAGAGCCTTACAATTGATCAAGTACCAAAAACCTTACGATACATCAGGTACTACAGAGCCTTACAATATATCAGGTACCATAAAGCTTCATAATAGATAAGATACCATAGAACCTAACAATATATCAGGTACAATAGATGATTGTTTGACTTATAGAATAAAGAAGTAACTTGTACTGGTAAATATCAGCATTACTTACAAGAGCTTAACACTTTCACTATATCTGAACCAATATTATTTGAATTAGCACCTACAAGTTAAGTAAAAGTGCACAAACTAAACATAGTCAGAATAGAATAATATGGAAAGCAAATTCAACAGTCTTGTGTATTTGAAAACAACTGTTTTAAAACTGTCTTGTGGTGTCAATTCTACATTGTCAGGTTGGCTGGTACCTTTGCAGTAGAGAACAGCGAGCTGACTTTTTGGATTTATCAGATCTTGTGGGAAGTTGAGCTTTTTACCAGTAGGTGTTACTGGTATGACAGTAAGCGGGTGTATGGTAACTGGTATGGTAAGCGTGTGACCTCATTAAGGTTGATAACAGCTTGTCCTCGCTGTCAAAGGCATGCAGAAGCATAAGGTTCCGGATGTCCTCTGCTACTCTGAATTAAAAAAAAAATAACCATGTCATAAAAACCAATCATATGTCAACTAGTTTCAAAAGTATTCTCAACTTCAACCAGATGTGAAGCAATTAAACAGTTTCTTTTTCAGTGAATAATAAAGTGAGCATACTCAATGAATAATATGCAACATGCGCATTCTATGCTATCATAAGTGTAGTGTCCTTTTTTCTGTCTGAAACCACAATTAAAAGTTGGGAAAAATATTACAATGCGTAGGATTCGAATTTGCAACCTTCAATCCACTACACCCAAATAGAATAGATACCATAGAACCTTACAATATATCAGATACCATTGAACCTGATAATATATCAGATATCATAAAACTTTACAATCGGTCCGGTACCATAAAACTTTAAAATAGAGAAAATACATAGCTTTCTATCAATGCTAGTGACTTTTTAAAATTTACACGCAAAATAAAAATTACCTCTAGTCAGGAAAAATGGAACAACTTTAGAAACGTACCTCAAGCCTAATCATTATTTCGCAATTCATGAATTTACACTCTTGCTGATCAGAACTGCCTTCAAAATTGTCACAACCTATCGTGTGGCGATAACTGTAGATGGTGCAGGTATAGAACTTGGCATGAAAGTTTAGGTATAACTGACATTCCTCCACGGCGAGCACTAAAGAAAACAGGGAAATGTGACAGTTCCATAGTGCAACAGTGTATAGCAGCTCATCAGTTTACCACCTGAAAAAAAATATAACAGATCTCTTGTGTTACTAACTACTAGTATTAGATGTTTTGTCACAGCAGTAAGTAATAGCCTATCAACTTGAGCTGTATTTTTGTGCTACGCTAGCAAACTCTATGTGTAAACATAGAGTTACCTAGCGTAGCACAAAAAAAGTATTAAAGTACAAATACAGCCGTCACTGTCTTTACCAATAAGATTTTACCATCATAGTTTTATTACTCTACTTCAACCTTCTAAATATAATGGTTAGTTATCGATACACCATTTGCTGTACTCTAACTGAGTGAAGGGCGAACCTGACAATAGCTCAGTTACTATAGGACTTTGCAAATGATCAGGTACCATAGAGCCTTACAATTGATCAAGTACCAAAAACCTTACGATACATCAGGTACTACAGAGCCTTACAATATATCAGGTACCATAAAGCTTCATAATAGATAAGATACCATAGAACCTAACAATATATCAGGTACAATAGATGATTGTTTGACTTATAGAATAAAGAAGTAACTTGTACTGGTAAATATCAGCATTACTTACAAGAGCTTAACACTTTCACTATATCTGAACCAATAATATTTGAATTAGCACCTACAAGTTAAGTAAAAGTGCACAAACTAAACATAGTCAAAATAGAATAATATGACAAGCAAATTCAACACTCATGTTTATTTGAAAACGACTGTTTTAAAACTATCTTGTGATGTCAATTCTACATTGTCAGGTTGACTGGTACCTTTGCAGTAGAGAACAGCGAGCTGACTTTTTGGATTTATCAGATCTTGTGGGAAGTTGAGCTTTTTACCAGTAGGTGTTACTGGTATAACAGTAAGCGGGTGTATGGTAACTGGTATAGTAAGCGTGTGACCTCATTAAGGTTGATAACAGCTTGTCCTCGCTGTCAAAGGCATGCAGAAGCATAAGGTTCCAAATGTCCTCTGCTACTCTGAATTAAAGAAAAAATAACCATGTCATAAAAACCAATCATATGTTAACTAGTTTCAAAAGAATTCTCAACTTTAACCAGATGTGAAGCAATTGAACAGTTTCTTTTTCAGTGAATAATTTAGTGAGCATACTCAATGAATAATATGCAACATGTGCATTCTATGCTATCATATGAGTCGTGTACTTTTGTCTGTCTGAAACCACAATTACAGTTTTAGAAAAACATTACATTGCGTAGGATTCGAATTTGCAACCTTCAATCCACTACACCTAAATAGAATAGATACCATAGAACCTTACAATATATATGATACCATTGAACCTGATAATATATCAGATATCATAAAACTTTACAATCGGTCAGGTACCATAAAACTTTAAAATAGAGAAAATACATATCTTTCTATCAATGCTAGCCACTTATTAAAATTTACACGCAAAATAAAAATTACTTTTAGTCAGGAAAAATGGAACAACTCTAGGAACGTACCACAAGCTGAATCATTATTTCGCAATTCATGAGTTTACACTCTTGCTGATCAGAACTGCCTTCAAAATTGTCACAACATATCGTCTGGCGATAACTGTAGATGGTGCAGGTATAGAACTTGGCATGAAAGTTTAGGTATAACTGACATTCCTCCACGGCGAGCACTAAAGAAAACAGGGAAATGTGACAGTTCCATAGTGCAACAGTGTATAGCAGCTCATCAGTTTACCACCTGAAAAATAATATAACAGATCTCTTGTGTTACTAACTACTAGTATTAGATGTTTTGTCACAGCAGTAAGTAATAGCCTATCAACTTGAGCTGTATTTTTGTGCTACGCTAGCAAACTCTATGTGTAAACATAGAGTTACCTAGCGAAGCACAAAAAAAGTATTAAAGTATAAATACCGCCGTCACTGTCTTTACCAATAAGATTTTACCATCATAGTTTTATTACTCTACTTCAACCTTCCAAATCTAATGGTTAGTTATCGATACAACATTTGCTGTACTCTAACTGTATGTAGGGCAAACCTGACATTAGCTCATTTACCATAAAACTTTGCAATTGATCAGGTACCATAGCACCTTACAATAGAGAAAATACATATCTTTCTATCAATGCTAGTCACTTTTATATGTTTACACGCAAAATAAAAATCACCTTTAGTCAGGAAAAATGGAAAAACTTTAGAAACGTACCTCAAGCCTAATCATTATTTCGCAATTCATGAATTTACACTCTTGCTGATCAGAACTGCCTTCAAAATTGTCACAACCTATCGTGTGGCGATAACTGTAGATGGTGCAGGTATAGAACTTGGCATGAAAGTTTAGGTATAACTGACATTCCTCCTCGGCGAGCACTAAAGAAAACAGGGAAATGTGACAGTTCCATAGTGCAACAGTGTATAGCGGCTCATCAGTTTACCACCTGAAAAAAAATATAACAGATCTCTTGTGTTACTAAGTACTAGTATTAGATGTTTTGTCACAGCAGTAAGTAATAGCCGATCAACTTGAGCTGTATTTTTGTGCTACGCTAGGTAATTCTATGTGTAAACATAGAGTTACCTAGCGTAGCACAAAAAATGTATTAAAGTATAAATACCGCCGTCACTGTCTTTACCAATAAGATTTTACCATCATAGTTTTATTACTCTACTTCAACCTTCCAAATCTAATGGTTAGTTATCGATACAACATTTGCTGTACTCTAACTGTATGTAGGGCAAACCTGACATTAGCTCATTTATCATAGAACTTTGCAATTGATCAGGTACCATAGCACCTTACAATAGAGAAAATACATAGCTTTCTATCAATGCTAGTCACTTTTATATGTTTACACGCAAAATAAAAATCACCTTTAGTCAGGAAAAATGGAAAAACTTTAGAAACTTACCTCAAGCCTAATCATTATTTCGCAATTCATGAATTTACACTCTTGCTGATCAGAACTGCCTTCAAAATTGTCACAACCTATCGTGTGGCGATAACTGTAGATGGGGCAGGTATAGAACTTGGCATGAAAGTTTAGGTATAACTGACATTCCTCCACGGCGAGCACTAAAGAAAACAGGGAAATGTGACAGTTCCATAGTGCAACAGTGTATAGCAGCTCATCAGTTTACCACCTGAAAAAAAATATAACATATCTCTTGTGTTACTAACTACTAGTATTAGATGTTTTGTCACAGCAGTAAGTAATAGCCTATCAACTTGAGCTGTATTTTTGTGCTACGCTAGCAAACTCTATGTGTAAACATAGAGTTACCTAGCGTAGCACAAAAAAAGTATTAAAGTACAAATACAGCCGTCACTGTCTTTACCAATAAGATTTTACCATCATAGTTTTATTACTCTACTTCAACCTTCTAAATATAATGGTTAGTTATCGATACACCATTTGCTGTACTCTAACTGAGTGAAGGGCGAACCTGACAATAGCTCAGTTACTATAGAACTTTGCAAATGATCAGGTACCATAGAGCCTTACAATTGATCAAGTACCAAAAACCTTACGATACATCAGGTACTACAGAGCCTTACAATATATCAGGTACCATAAAGCTTCATAATAGATAAGATACCATAGAACCTAACAATATATCAGGTACAATAGATGATTGTTTGACTTATAGAATAAAGAAGTAACTTGTACTGGTAAATATCAGCATTACTTACAAGAGCTTAACACTTTCACTATATCTGAACCAATAATATTTGAATTAGCACCTACAAGTTAAGTAAAAGTGCACAAACTAAACATAGTCAGAATAGAATAATATGGAAAGCAAGTTCAACAGTCTTGTGTATTTGAAAACAACTGTTTTAAAACTGTCTTGTGGTGTCAATTCTACATTGTCAGGTTGGCTGGTACCTTTGCAGTAGAGAACAGCGAGCTGACTTTTTGGATTTATCAGATCTTGTGGGAAGTTGAGCTTTTTACCAGTAGGTGTTACTGGTATGACAGTAAGCGGGTGTATGGTAACTGGTATGGTAAGCGTGTGACCTCATTAAGGTTGATAACAACTTGTCCTCGCTGTCAAAGGCATGCAGAAGCATAAGGTTCCGGATGTCCTCTGCTACTCTGAATTAAAAAAAAATAACCATGTCATAAAAACCAATCATATGTCAACTAGTTTCAAAAGTATTCTCAACTTCAACCAGATGTGAAGCAATTAAACAGTTTCTTTTTCAGTGAATAATAAAGTGAGCATACTCACTGAATAATATGCAACATGCGCATTCTATGCTATCATAAGTGTAGTGTCCTTTTTTCTGTCTGAAGCCACAATTAAAAGTTGGGAAAAATATTACAATGCGTAGGATTCGAATTTGCAACCTTCAATCCACTACACCCAAATAGAATAGATACCATAGAACCTTACAATATATCAGATACCATTGAACCTGATAATATATCAGATATCATAAAACTTTACAATCGGTCCGGTACCATAAAACTTTAAAATAGAGAAAATACATAGCTTTCTATCAATGCTAGTGACTTTTTAAAATTTACACGCAAAATAAAAATTACCTATAGTCAGGAAAAATGGAACAACTTTAGAAACGTACCTCAAGCCTAATCATTATTTCGCAATTCATGAATTTACACTCTTGCTGATCAGAACTGCCTTCAAAATTGTCACAACCTATCGTGTGGCGATAACTGTAGATGGTGCAGGTATAGAACTTGGCATGAAAGTTTAGGTATAACTGACATTCCTCCACGGCGAGCACTAAAGAAAACAGGGGAATGTGACAGTTCCATAGTGCAACAGTGTATAGCAGCTCATCAGTTTACCACCTGAAAAAAAATATAACAGATGTCTTGTGTTACTAACTACTAGTATTAGATGTTTTGTCACAGCAGTAAGTAATAGCCTATCAACTTGAGCTGTATTTTTGTGCTACGCTAGCAAACTCTATGTGTAAACATAGAGTTACCTAGCGTAGCACAAAAAAAGTATTAAAGTACAAATACAGCCGTCACTGTCTTTACCAATAAGATTTTACCATCATAGTTTTATTACTCTACTTCAACCTTCTAAATATAATGGTTAGTTATCGATACACCATTTGCTGTACTCTAACTGAGTGAAGGGCGAACCTGACAATAGCTCAGTTACTATAGGACTTTGCAAATGATCAGGTACCATAGAGCCTTACAATTGATCAAGTACCAAAAACCTTACGATACATCAGGTACTACAGAGCCTTACAATATATCAGGTACCATAAAGCTTCATAATAGATAAGATACCATAGAACCTAACAATATATCAGGTACAATAGATGATTGTTTGACTTATAGAATAAAGAAGTAACTTGTACTGGTAAATATCAGCATTACTTACAAGAGCTTAACACTTTCACTATATCTGAACCAATAATATTTGAATTAGCACCTACAAGTTAAGTAAAAGTGCACAAACTAAACATAGTCAAAATAGAATAATATGACAAGCAAATTCAACACTCATGTTTATTTGAAAACGACTGTTTTAAAACTATCTTGTGATGTCAATTCTACATTGTCAGGTTGACTGGTACCTTTGCAGTAGAGAACAGCGAGCTGACTTTTTGGATTTATCAGATCTTGTGGGAAGTTGAGCTTTTTACCAGTAGGTGTTACTGGTATAACAGTAAGCGGGTGTATGGTAACTGGTATAGTAAGCGTGTGACCTCATTAAGGTTGATAACAGCTTGTCCTCGCTGTCAAAGGCATGCAGAAGCATAAGGTTCCAAATGTCCTCTGCTACTCTGAATTAAAGAAAAAATAACCATGTCATAAAAACCAATCATATGTTAACTAGTTTCAAAAGAATTCTCAACTTTAACCAGATGTGAAGCAATTGAACAGTTTCTTTTTCAGTGAATAATTTAGTGAGCATACTCAATGAATAATATGCAACATGTGCATTCTATGCTATCATATGAGTCGTGTACTTTTGTCTGTCTGAAACCACAATTACAGTTTTAGAAAAACATTACATTGCGTAGGATTCGAATTTGCAACCTTCAATCCACTACACCTAAATAGAATAGATACCATAGAACCTTACAATATATATGATACCATTGAACCTGATAATATATCAGATATCATAAAACTTTACAATCGGTCAGGTACCATAAAACTTTAAAATAGAGAAAATACATATCTTTCTATCAATGCTAGCCACTTATTAAAATTTACACGCAAAATAAAAATTACTTTTAGTCAGGAAAAATGGAACAACTCTAGGAACGTACCACAAGCTGAATCATTATTTCGCAATTCATGAGTTTACACTCTTGCTGATCAGAACTGCCTTCAAAATTGTCACAACATATCGTCTGGCGATAACTGTAGATGGTGCAGGTATAGAACTTGGCATGAAAGTTTAGGTATAACTGACATTCCTCAACGGCGAGCACTAAAGAAAACAGGGAAATGTGACAGTTCCATAGTGCAACAGTGTATAGCAGCTCATCAGTTTACCACCTGAAAAATAATATAACAGATCTCTTGTGTTACTAACTACTAGTATTAGATGTTTTGTCACAGCAGTAAGTAATAACCTATCAACTTGAGCTGTATTTTTGTGCTACGCTAGCAAACTCTATGTGTAAACATAGAGTTACCTAGCGAAGCACAAAAAAAGTATTAAAGTATAAATACCGCCGTCACTGTCTTTACCAATAAGATTTTACCATCATAGTTTTATTACTCTACTTCAACCTTCCAAATCTAATGGTTAGTTATCGATACAACATTTGCTGTACTCTAACTGTATGTAGGGCAAACCTGACATTAGCTCATTTACCATAAAACTTTGCAATTGATCAGGTACCATAGCACCTTACAATAGAGAAAATACATATCTTTCTATCAATGCTAGTCACTTTTATATGTTTACACGCAAAATAAAAATCACCTTTAGTCAGGAAAAATGGAAAAACTTTAGAAACGTACCTCAAGCCTAATCATTATTTCGCAATTCATGAATTTACACTCTTGCTGATCAGAACTGCCTTCAAAATTGTCACAACCTATCGTGTGGCGATAACTGTAGATGGTGCAGGTATAGAACTTGGCATGAAAGTTTAGGTATAACTGACATTCCTCCTCGGCGAGCACTAAAGAAAACAGGGAAATGTGACAGTTCCATAGTGCAACAGTGTATAGCGGCTCATCAGTTTACCACCTGAAAAAAAATATAACAGATCTCTTGTGTTACTAAGTACTAGTATTAGATGTTTTGTCACAGCAGTAAGTAATAGCCGATCAACTTGAGCTGTATTTTTGTGCTACGCTAGCAAACTCTATGTGTAAACATAGAGTTACCTAGCGTAGCACAAAAAAAGTATTAAAGTACAAATACAGCCGTCACTGTCTTTACCAATAAGATTTTACCATCATAGTTTTATTACTCTACTTCAACCTTCTAAATCTAATGGTTAGTTATCGATACAACATTTGCTGTACTCTAACTGTATGTAGGGCAAACCTGACATTAGCTCATTTACCATAGAACTTTGCAATTGATCAGGTACCATAAAACTTTAAAATAGAGAAAATACATATCTTTCTATCACTGCTAGCCACTTATTAAAATTTACACGCAAAATAAAAATTACTTTTAGTCAGGAAAAATGGAACAACTCTAGGAACGTACCTCAAGCTGAATCATTATTTCGCAATTCATGAATTTATACTCTTGCTGATCGGAACTGCCTGCAAAATTGTCACAATCTATCGGGTGGCGATAACTGTAGATGGTGCAGGTATAGAACTTGGCATGAAAGTTTAGGTATAACTGACATTCCTCCTCGGCGAGCACTAAAGAAAACAGGGAAATGTGACAGTTCCATAGTGCAACAGTGTATAGCGGCTCATCAGTTTACCACCTCAAAAAAATATAACAGATCTCTTGTGTTACTAACTACTAGTAAAAGAGGTTTTGTCACAGCAGTAAATAATATCAACTTGAACTGTATTTTTGTGCTACGCTAGGTAATTCTATGTGTAAACATAGAGTTACCTAGCGTAGCACAAAAAATGTATTAAAGTATAAATACCGCCGTCACTGTCTTTACCAATAAGATTTTACCATCATAGTTTTATTACTCTACTTCAACCTTCCAAATCTAATGGTTAGTTATCGATACAACATTTGCTGTACTCTAACTGTATGTAGGGCAAACCTGACATTAGCTCATTTACCATAGAACTTTGCAATTGATCAGGTACCATAAAACTTTCAAATAGAGAAAATACATATCTTTCTATCAATGCTAGTCACTTTTATATGTTTACACGCAAAATAAAAATCACCTTTAGTCAGGAAAAATGGAAAAACTTTAGAAACGTACCTCAAGCCTAATCATTATTTCGCAATTCATGAATTTACACTCTTGCTGATCAGAACTGCCTTCAAAATTGTCACAATCTATCGGGTGGCGATAACTGTAGATGGTGCAGGTATAGAACTTGGCATGAAAAATTAGGTATAACTGACATTCCTCCTCGGCGAGCACTAAAGAAAACAGGGAAATGTGACAGTTCCATAGTGCAACAGTGTATAGCGGCTCATCAGTTTACCACCTCAAAAAATATAACAGATCTCTTGTGTTACTAACTACTAGTAAAAGAGGTTTTGTCACAGCAGTAAATAATACCAACTTGAACTGTATTTTTGTGCTACGCTAGGTAATTCTATGTGTAAACATAGAGTTACCTAGCGTAGCACAAAAAATGTATTAAAGTATAAATACCGCCGTCACTGTCTTTACCAATAAGATTTTACCATCATAGTTTTATTACTCTACTTCAACCTTCCAAATCTAATGGTTAGTTATCGATACAACATTTGCTGTACTCTAACTGTATGTAGGGCAAACCTGACATTAGCTCATTTACCATAGAACTTTGCAATTGATCAGGTACCATAGCACCTTACAATAGAGAAAATACACAGCTTTCTATCAATGCTAGTCACTTTTATATGTTTACACGCAAAATAAAAATCACCTTTAGTCAGGAAAAATGGAAAAACTTTAGAAACTTACCTCAAGCCTAATCATTATTTCGCAATTCATGAATTTACACTCTTGCTGATCAGAACTGCCTTCTAAATTGTCACAACCTATCGTGTGGCGATAACTGTAGATGGGGCAGGTATAGAACTTGGCATGAAAGTTTAGGTATAACTGACATTCCTCCACGGCGAGCACTAAAGAAAACAGGGAAATGTGACAGTTCCATAGTGCAACAGTGTATAGCAGCTCATCAGTTTACCACCTAAAAAAAATATAACAGATCTCTTGTGTTAGTAACTACTAGTATTAGATGTTTTGTCACAGCAGTAAGTAATAGCCTATCAACTTGAGCTGTATTTTTGTGCTACGCTAGCAAACTCTATGTGTAAACATAGAGTTACCTAGCGTAGCACAAAAAAAGTATTAAAGTACAAATACAGCCGTCACTGTCTTTACCAATAAGATTTTACCATCATAGTTTTATTACTCTACTTCAACCTTCTAAATATAATGGTTAGTTATCGATACACCATTTGCTGTACTCTAACTGAGTGAAGGGCGAACCTGACAATAGCTCAGTTACTATAGAACTTTGCAAATGATCAGGTACCATAGAGCCTTACAATTGATCAAGTACCAAAAACTGTTTTAAAACTATCTTGTGATGTCAATTCTACATTGTCAGGTTGACTGGTACCTTTGCAGTAGAGAACAACGAGCTGACTTTTTGGATTTATCAAATCTTGTGGGAAGTTGAGCTTTTTACCAGTAGGTGTTACTGGTATGACAGTAAGCGGGTGTATGGTAACTGGTATGGTAAGCGTGTGACCTCATTAAGGTTGATAACAGCTTGTCCTCGCTGTCAAAGGCATGCAGAAGCATAAGGTTCCAAATGTCCTCTGCTACTCTGAATTAAAGAAAAAATAACCATGTCATAAAAACCAATCATATGTTAACTAGTTTCAAAAGAATTCTCAACTTTAACCAGATGTGAAGCAATTGAACAGTTTCTTTTTCAGTGAATAATTTAGTGAGCATACTCAACGAATAATATGCAACATGTGCATTCTATGCTATCATATGAGTCGTGTCCTTTTGTCTGTCTGAAACCACAATTACAGGTTTAGAAAAACATTACATTGCGTAGGATTCGAATTTGCAACCTTCAATCCACTACACCCAAATAGAATAGATACCATAGAACCTTACAATATATGAGATACCATTGAACCTGATAATATATCAGATATCATAAAACTTTACAATCGGTCAGGTACCATAAAACTTTAAAATAGAGAAAATACATACCTTTCTATCAATGCTAGCCACTTATTAAAATTTACACGCAAAATAAAAATTACTTTTAGTCAGGAAAAATGGAACAACTCTAGGAACGTACCTCAAGCTGAATCATTATTTCGCAATTCATGAATTTATACTCTTGCTGATCGGAACTGCCTGCAAAATTGTCACAATCTATCGGGCGGCGATAACTGTAGATGGTGCAGGTATAGAACTTGGCATGAAAGTTTAGGTATAACTGACATTCCTCCTCGGCGAGCACTAAAGAAGACAGGGAAATGTGACAGTTCCATAGTGCAACAGTGTATAGCGGCTCATCAGTTTACCACCTCAAAAAAATATAACAGATCTCTTGTGTTACTAACTACTAGTAAAAGAGGTTTTCTCCCAGCAGTAAATAATATCAACTTGAACTGTATTTTTGTGCTACGCTAGGTAATTCTATGTGTAAACATAGAGTTACCTAGCGTAGCACAAAAATGTATTAAAGTATAAATACCGCCGTCACTGTCTTTACCAATAAGATTTTACCATCATAGTTTTATTACTCTACTTCAACCTTCTAAATATAATGGTTAGTTATCGATACACCATTTGCTGTACTCTAACTGAGTGAAGGGCGAACCTGACAATAGCTCAGTTACTATAGGACTTTGCAAATGATCAGGTACCATAGAGCCTTACAATTGATCAAGTACCAAAAACCTTACGATACATCAGGTACTACAGAGCCTTACAATATATCAGGTACCATAAAGCTTCATAATAGATAAGATACCATAGAACCTAACAATATATCAGGTACAATAGATGATTGTTTGACTTATAGAATAAAGAAGTAACTTGTACTGGTAAATATCAGCATTACTTACAAGAGCTTAACACTTTCACTATATCTGAACCAATAATATTTGAATTAGCACCTACAAGTTAAGTAAAAGTGCACAAACTAAACATAGTCAAAATAGAATAATATGACAAGCAAATTCAACACTCATGTTTATTTGAAAACAACTGTTTTAAAACTATCTTGTGATGTCAATTCTACATTGTCAGGTTGACTGGTACCTTTGCAGTAGAGAACAGCGAGCTGACTTTTTGGATTTATCAGATCTTGTGGGAAGTTGAGCTTTTTACCAGTAGGTGTTACTGGTATGACAGTAAGCGGGTGTATGGTAACTGGTATGGTAAGCGTGTGACCTCATTAAGGTTGATAACAGCTTGTCCTCGCTGTCAAAGGCATGCAGAAGCATAAGGTTCCAAATGTCCTCTGCTACTCTGAATTAAAGAAAAAATAACCATGTCATAAAAACCAATCATATGTTAACTAGTTTCAAAAGAACTCTCAACTTTAACCAGATGTGAAGCAATTGAACAGTTTCTTTTTCAGGGAATAATTTAGTGAGCATACTCAATGAATAATATGCAACATGTGCATTCTATGCTATCATATGAGTCGTGTCCTTTTGTCTGTCTGAAACCACAATTACAGGTTTAGAAAAACATTACATTGCGTAGGATTCGAATTTGCAACCTTCAATCCACTACACCCAAATAGAATAGATACCATAGAACCTTACAATATATCAGATACCATTGAACCTGATAATATATCAGATATCATAAAACTTTACAATCGGTCAGGTACCATAAAACTTTAAAATAGAGAAAATACATATCTTTCTATCAATGCTAGCCACTTATTAAAATTTACACGCAAAATAAAAATTACTTTTAGTCAGGAAAAATGGAACAACTCTAGGAACGTACCTCAAGCTGAATCATTATTTCGCAATTCATGAATTTATACTCTTGCTGATCGAAACTGCCTGCAAAATTGTCACAATCAATCGGGTGGCGATAACTGTAGATGGTGCAGGTATAGAACTTGGCATGAAAGTTTAGGTATAACTGACATTCCTCATTGGCGAGCACTAAAGAAAACAGGGAAATGTGACAGTTCCATAGTGCAACAGTGTATAGCGGCTCATCAGTTTACCACCTCAAAAAAATATAACAGATCTCTTGTGTTACTAACTACTAGTAAAAGAGGTTTTGTCACAGCAGTAAATAATATCAACTTGAACTGTATTTTTGTGCTACGCTAGGTAATTCTATGTGTAAACATAGAGTTACCTAGCGTAGCACAAAAAATGTATTAAAGTATAAATACCGCCGTCACTGGCTTTACCAATAAGATTTTACCATCATAGTTTTATTACTCTACTTCAACCTTCCAAATCTAATGGTTAGTTATCGATACAACATTTGCTGTACTCTAACTGTATGTAGGGCAAACCTGACATTAGCTCATTTACCATAGAACTTTGCAATTGATCAGGTACCATAAAACTTTAAAATAGAGAAAATACATATCTTTCTATCAATGCTAGTCACTTTTATATGTTTACACGCAAAATAAAAATCACCTTTAGTCAGGAAAAATGGAAAAACTTTAGAAACGTACCTCAAGCCTAATCATTATTTCGCAATTCATGAATTTACACTCTTGCTGATCAGAACTGCCTTCAAAATTGTCACAATCTATCGGGTGGCGATAACTGTAGATGGTGCAGGTATAGAACTTGGCATGAAAGTTTAGGTATAACTGACATTCCTCCTCGGCGAGCACTAAAGAAAACAGGGAAATGTGACAGTTCCATAGTGCAACAGTGTATAGCGGCTCATCAGTTTACCACCTCAAAAAAATATAACAGATCTCTTGTGTTACTAACTACTAGTAAAAGAGGTTTTGTCACAGCAGTAAATAATATCAACTTGAACTGTATTTTTGTGCTACGCTAGGTAATTCTATGTGTAAACATAGAGTTACCTAGCGTAGCACAAAAATGTATTAAAGTATAAATACCGCCGTCACTGTCTTTACCAATAAAATTTTACCATCATAGTTTTATTACTCTACTTCAACCTTCCAAATCTAATGGTTAGTTATCGATACAACATTTGCTGTACTCTAACTGTATGTAGGGCAAACCTGACATTAGCTCATTTACCATAGAACTTTGCAATTGATCAGGTACCATAAAACTTTAAAATAGAGAAAATACATATCTTTCTATCAATGCTAGTCACTTTTATATGTTTACACGCAAAATAAAAATCAACTTTAGTCAGGAAAAATGGAAAAACTTTAGAAACGTACCTCAAGCCTAATCATTATTTCGCAATTCATGAATTTACACTCTTGCTGATCAGAACTGCCTTCAAAATTGTCACAACCTATCGTGTGGCGATAACTGTAGATGGTGCAGGTATAGAACTTGGCATGAAAGTTTAGGTATAACTGACATTCCTCCATGGCGAGCACTAAAGAAAACAGGGAAATGTGACAGTTCCATAGTGCAACAGTGTATAGCAGCTCATCAGTTTACCACCTGAAAAAAAATATAACAGATCTCTTGTGTTACTAACTACTAGTATTAGATGTTTTGTCACAGCAGTAAGTAATAGCCCATCAACTTGAGCTGTATTTTTGTGCTACGCTAGCAAACTCTATGTGTAAACATAGAGTTACCTAGCGTAGCACAAAAAAATGTATTAAAGTACAAATACAGCCGTCACTGTCTTTACCAATAGGATTTTACCATCATAGTTTTATTACTCTACTTCAACCTTCTAAATATAATGGTTAGTTATCGATACACCATTTGCTGTACTCTAACTGAGTGAAGGGCGAACCTGACAATAGCTCAGTTACTATAGGACTTTGCAAATGATCAGGTACCATAGAGCCTTACAATTGATCAAGTACCAAAAACCTTACGATACATCAGGTACTACAGAGCCTTACAATATATCAGGTACCATAAAGCTTCATAATAGATAAGATACCATAGAACCTAACAATATATCAGGTACAATAGATGATTGTTTGACTTATAGAATAAAGAAGTAACTTGTACTGGTAAATATCAGCATTACTTACAAGAGCTTAACACTTTCACTATATCTGAACCAATAATATTTGAATTAGCACCTACAAGTTAAGTAAAAGTGCACAAACTAAACATAGTCAAAATAGAATAATATGACAAGCAAATTCAACACTCATGTTTATTTGAAAACAACTGTTTTAAAACTATCTTGTGATGTCAATTCTACATTGTCAGGTTGACTGGTACCTTTGCAGTAGAGAACAGCGAGCTGACTTTTTGGATTTATCAGATCTTGTGGGAAGTTGAGCTTTTTAACAGTAGGTGTTACTGGTATGACAGTAAGCGGGTGTATGGTAACTGGTATGGTAAGCGTGTGACCTCATTAAGGTTGATAACAGCTTGTCCTCGCTGTCAAAGGCATGCAGAAGCATAAGGTTCCAAATGTCCTCTGCTACTCTGAATTAAAGAAAAAATAACCATGTCATAAAAACCAATCATATGTTAACTAGTTTCAAAAGAATTCTCAACTTTAACCAGATGTGAAGCAATTGAACAGTTTCTTTTTCAGGGAATAATTTAGTGAGCATACTCAATGAATAATATGCAACATGTGCATTCTATGCTATCATATGAGTCGTGTCCTTTTGTCTGTCTGAAACCACAATTACAGGTTTAGAAAAACATTACATTGCGTAGGATTCGAATTTGCAACCTTCAATCCACTACACCCAAATAGAATAGATACCATAGAACCTTACAATATATCAGATACCATTGAACCTGATAATATATCAGATATCATAAAACTTTACAATCGGTCAGGTACCATAAAACTTTAAAATAGAGAAAATACATATCTTTCTATCAATGCTAGCCACTTATTAAAATTTACACGCAAAATAAAAATTACTTTTAGTCAGGAAAAATGGAACAACTCTAGGAACGTACCTCAAGCTGAATCATTATTTCGCAATTCATGAATTTATACTCTTGCTGATCGGAACTGCCTGCAAAATTGTCACAATCTATCGGGTGGCGATAACTGTAGATGGTGCAGGTATAGAACTTGGCATGAAAGTTTAGGTATAACTGACATTCCTCATTGGCGAGCACTAAAGAAAACAGGGAAATGTGACAGTTCCATAGTGCAACAGTGTATAGCGGCTCATCAGTTTACCACCTCAAAAAAATATAACAGATCTCTTGTGTTACTAACTACTAGTAAAAGAGGTTTTGTCACAGCAGTAAATAATATCAACTTGAACTGTATTTTTGTGCTACGCTAGGTAATTCTATGTGTAAACATAGAGTTACCTAGCGTAGCACAAAAATGTATTAAAGTATAAATACCGCCGTCACTGTCTTTACCAATAAGATTTTACCATCATAGTTTTATTACTCTACTTCAACCTTCCAAATCTAATGGTTAGTTATCGATACAACATTTGCTGTACTCTAACTGTATGTAGGGCAAACCTGACATTAGCTCATTTACCATAGAACTTTGCAATTGATCAGGTACCATAAAACTTTAAAATAGAGAAAATACATATCTTTCTATCAATGCTAGTCACTTTTATATGTTTACACGCAAAATAAAAATCACCTTTAGTCAGGAAAAAAGGAAAAACTTTAGAAACGTACCTCAAGCCTAATCATTATTTCGCAATTCATGAATTTACACTCTTGCTGATCAGAACTGCCTTCAAAATTGTCACAACCTATCGTGTGGCAATAACTGTAGATGGTGCAGGTATAGAACTTGGCATGAAAGTTTAGGTATAACTGACATTCCTCCACGGCGAGCACTAAAGAAAACAGGGAAATGTGACAGTTCCATAGTGCAACAGTGTATAGCAGCTCATCAGTTTACCACCTGAAAAAAAATATAACAGATCTCTTGTGTTACTAACTACTAGTATTAGATGTTTTGTCACAGCAGTAAGTAATAGCCCATCAACTTGAGCTGTATTTTTGTGCTACGCTAGCAAACTCTATGTGTAAACATAGAGTTACCTAGCGTAGCACAAAAAAATGTATTAAAGTACAAATACAGCCGTCACTGTCTTTACCAATAGGATTTTACCATCATAGTTTTATTACTCTACTTCAACCTTCTAAATATAATGGTTAGTTATCGATACACCATTTGCTGTACTCTAACTGAGTGAAGGGCGAACCTGACAATAGCTCAGTTACTATAGGACTTTGCAAATGATCAGGTACCATAGAGCCTTACAATTGATCAAGTACCAAAAACCTTACGATACATCAGGTACTACAGAGCCTTACAATATATCAGGTACCATAAAGCTTCATAATAGATAAGATACCATAGAACCTAACAATATATCAGGTACAATAGATGATTGTTTGACTTATAGAATAAAGAAGTAACTTGTACTGGTAAATATCAGCATTACTTACAAGAGCTTAACACTTTCACTATATCTGAACCAATAATATTTGAATTAGCACCTACAAGTTAAGTAAAAGTGCACAAACTAAACATAGTCAAAATAGAATAATATGACAAGCAAATTCAACACTCATGTTTATTTGAAAACAACTGTTTTAAAACTATCTTGTGATGTCAATTCTACATTGTCAGGTTGACTGGTACCTTTGCAGTAGAGAACAGCGAGCTGACTTTTTGGATTTATCAGATCTTGTGGGAAGTTGAGCTTTTTAACAGTAGGTGTTACTGGTATGACAGTAAGCGGGTGTATGGTAACTGGTATGGTAAGCGTGTGACCTCATTAAGGTTGATAACAGCTTGTCCTCGCTGTCAAAGGCATGCAGAAGCATAAGGTTCCAAATGTCCTCTGCTACTCTGAATTAAAGAAAAAATAACCATGTCATAAAAACCAATCATATGTTAACTAGTTTCAAAAGAATTCTCAACTTTAACCAGATGTGAAGCAATTGAACAGTTTCTTTTTCAGGGAATAATTTAGTGAGCATACTCAATGAATAATATGCAACATGTGCATTCTATGCTATCATATGAGTCGTGTCCTTTTGTCTGTCTGAAACCACAATTACAGGTTTAGAAAAACATTACATTGCGTAGGATTCGAATTTGCAACCTTCAATCCACTACACCCAAATAGAATAGATACCATAGAACCTTACAATATATCAGATACCATTGAACCTGATAATATATCAGATATCATAAAACTTTACAATCGGTCAGGTACCATAAAACTTTAAAATAGAGAAAATAAATATCTTTCAATCAATGCTAGCCACTTATTAAAATTTACACGCAAAAAAAAAATTACTTTTAGTCAGGAAAATGGAACAACTCTAGGAACGTACCTCAAGCTGAATCATTATTTCGCAATTCATGAATTTACACTCTTGCTGATCAGAACTGCCTTCAAAATTGTCACAACCTATCGTGTGGCGATAACTGTAGATGGTGCAGGTATAGAACTTGGCATGAAAGTTTAGGTATAACTGACATTCCTCCATGGCGAGCACTAAAGAAAACAGGGAAATGTGACAGTTCCATAGTGCAACAGTGTATAGCAGCTCATCAGTTTACCACCTGAAAAAAAATATAACAGATCTCTTGTGTTACTAACTACTAGTATTAGATGTTTTGTCACAGCAGTAAGTAATAGCCCATCAACTTGAGCTGTATTTTTGTGCTACGCTAGCAAACTCTATGTGTAAACATAGAGTTACCTAGCGTAGCACAAAAAAATGTATTAAAGTACAAATACAGCCATCACTGTCTTTACCAATAGGATTTTACCATCATAGTTTTATTACTCTACTTCAACCTTCTAAATATAATGGTTAGTTATCGATACACCATTTGCTGTACTCTAACTGAGTGAAGGGCGAACCTGACAATAGCTCAGTTACTATAGGACTTTGCAAATGATCAGGTACCATAGAGCCTTACAATTGATCAAGTACCAAAAACCTTACGATACATCAGGTACTACAGAGCCTTACAATATATCAGGTACCATAAAGCTTCATAATAGATAAGATACCATAGAACCTAACAATATATCAGGTACAATAGATGATTGTTTGACTTATAGAATAAAGAAGTAACTTGTACTGGTAAATATCAGCATTACTTACAAGAGCTTAACACTTTCACTATATCTGAACCAATAATATTTGAATTAGCACCTACAAGTTAAGTAAAAGTGCACAAACTAAACATAGTCAAAATAGAATAATATGACAAGCAAATTCAACACTCATGTTTATTTGAAAACAACTGTTTTAAAACTATCTTGTGATGTCAATTCTACATTGTCAGGTTGACTGGTACCTTTGCAGTAGAGAACAGCGAGCTGACTTTTTGGATTTATCAGATCTTGTGGGAAGTTGAGCTTTTTAACAGTAGGTGTTACTGGTATGACAGTAAGCGGGTGTATGGTAACTGGTATGGTAAGCGTGTGACCTCATTAAGGTTGATAACAGCTTGTCCTCGCTGTCAAAGGCATGCAGAAGCATAAGGTTCCAAATGTCCTCTGCTACTCTGAATTAAAGAAAAAATAACCATGTCATAAAAACCAATCATATGTTAACTAGTTTCAAAAGAATTCTCAACTTTAACCAGATGTGAAGCAATTGAACAGTTTCTTTTTCAGGGAATAATTTAGTGAGCATACTCAATGAATAATATGCAACATGTGCATTCTATGCTATCATATGAGTCGTGTCCTTTTGTCTGTCTGAAACCACAATTACAGGTTTAGAAAAACATTACATTGCGTAGGATTCGAATTTGCAACCTTCAATCCACTACACCCAAATAGAATAGATACCATAGAACCTTACAATATATCAGATACCATTGAACCTGATAATATATCAGATATCATAAAACTTTACAATCGGTCAGGTACCATAAAACTTTAAAATAGAGAAAATACATATCTTTCTATCAATGCTAGCCACTTATTAAAATTTACACGCAAAATAAAAATTACTTTTAGTCAGGAAAAATGGAACAACTCTAGGAACGTACCTCAAGCTGAATCATTATTTCGCAATTCATGAATTTATACTCTTACTGATCGGAACTGCCTGCAAAATTGTCACAATCTATCGGGTGGCGATAACTGTAGATGGTGCAGGTATAGAACTTGGCATGAAAGTTTAGGTATAACTGACATTCCTCATTGGCGAGCACTAAAGAAAACAGGGAAATGTGACAGTTCCATAGTGCAACAGTGTATAGCGGCTCATCAGTTTACCACCTCAAAAAAATATAACAGATCTCTTGTGTTACTAACTACTAGTAAAAGAGGTTTTGTCACAGCAGTAAATAATATCAACTTGAACTGTATTTTTGTGCTACGCTAGGTAATTCTATGTGTAAACATAGAGTTACCTAGCGTAGCACAAAAATGTGTTAAAGTATAAATACCGCCGTCACTGTCTTTACCAATAAGATTTTACCATCATAGTTTTATTACTCTACTTCAACCTTCCAAATCTAATGGTTAGTTATCGATATAACATTTGCTGTACTCTAACTGTATGTAGGGCAAACCTGACATTAGCTCATTTACCATAGAACTTTGCAATTGATCAGGTACCATAAAACTTTAAAATAGAGAAAATACATATCTTTCTATCAATGCTAGCCACTTATTAAAATTTACACGCAAAATAAAAATTACTTTTAGTCAGGAAAAATGGAACAACTCTAGGAACGTACCTCAAGCTGAATCATTATTTCGCAATTCATGAATTTATACTCTTGCTGATCGGAACTGCCTGCAAAATTGTCACAATCTATCGGGTGGCGATAACTGTAGATGGTGCAGGTATAGAACTTGGCATGAAAGTTTAGGTATAACTGACATTCCTCCTCGGCGAGCACTAAAGAAAACAGGGAAATGTGACAGTTCCATAGTGCAACAGTGTATAGCGGCTCATCAGTTTACCACCTCAAAAAATATAACAGATCTCTTGTGTTACTAACTACTAGTAAAAGAGGTTTTGTCACAGCAGTAAATAATATCAACTTGAACTGTATTTTTGTGCTACGCTAAGTAATTCTATGTGTAAACATAGAGTTACCTAGCGTAGCACAAAAAATGTATTAAAGTATAAATACCGCCGTCACTGTCTTTACCAATAAGATTTTACCATCATAGTTTTATTACTCTACTTCAACCTTCCAAATCTAATGGTTAGTTATCGATACAACATTTGCTGTACTCTAACTGTATGTAGGGCAAACCTGACATTAGCTCATTTACCATAGAACTTTGCAATTGATCAGGTACCATAAAACTTTCAAATAGAGAAAATACATATCTTTCTATCAATGCTAGTCACTTTTATATGTTTACACGCAAAATAAAAATCACCTTTAGTCAGGAAAAATGGAAAAACTTTAGAAACGTACCTCAAGCCTAATCATTATTTCGCAATTCATGAATTTACACTCTTGCTGATCAGAACTGCCTTCAAAATTGTCACAACCTATCGTGTGGCGATAACTGTAGATGGTGCAGGTATAGAACTTGGCATGAAAGTTTAGGTATAACTGACATTCCTCCACGGCGAGCACTAAAAAAAACAGGGAAATGTGACAGTTCCATAGTGCAACAGTGTATAGCAGCTCATCAGTTTACCACCTGAAAAAAAAAATAACAGATCTCTTGTGTTACTAACTACTAGTATTAGATGTTTTGTCACAGCAGTAAGTAATAGCCTATCAACTTGAGCTGTATTTTTGTGCTACGCTAGCAAACTCTATGTGTAAACATAGAGTTACCTAGCGTAGCACAAAAAATGTATTAAAGTACAAATACAGCCGTCACTGTCTTTACCAATAGGATTTTACCATCATAGTTTTATTACTCTACTTCAACCTTCTAAATACAATGGTTAGTTATCGATACACCATTTGCTGTACTCTAACTGAGTGAAGGGCGAACCTGACAATAGCTCAGTTACTATAGGACTTTGCAAATGATCAGGTACCATAGAGCCTTACAATTGATCAAGTACCAAAAACCTTACGATACATCAGGTACTACAGAGCCTTACAATATATCAGGTACCATAAAGCTTCATAATAGATAAGATACCATAGAACCTAACAATATATCAGGTACAATAGATGATTGTTTGACTTTTAGAATAAAGAAGTAACTTGTACTGGTAAATATCAGCATTACTCACAAGAGCTTAACACTTTCACTATATCTGAACCAATAATATTTGAATTAGCACCTACAAGTTAAGTAAAAGTGCACAAACTAAACATAGTCAAAATAGAATAATATGACAAGCAAATTCAACACTCATGTTTATTTGAAAACAACTGTTTTAAAACTATCTTGTGATGTCAATTCTACATTGTCAGGTTGACTGGTACCTTTGCAGTAGAGAACAGCGAGCTGACTTTTTGGATTTATCAGATCTTGTGGGAAGTTGAGCTTTTTACCAGTAGGTGTTACTGGTATGACAGTAAGCGGGTGTATGGTAACTGGTATGGTAAGCGTGTGACCTCATTAAGGTTGATAACAGCTTGTCCTCGCTGTCAAAGGCATGCAGAAGCATAAGGTTCCAAATGTCCTCTGCTACTCTGAATTAAAGAAAAAATAACCATGTCATAAAAACCAATCATATGTTAACTAGTTTCAAAAGAATTCTCAACTTTAACCAGATGTGAAGCAATTGAACAGTTTCTTTTTCAGTGAATAATTTAGTGAGCATACTCAATGAATAATATGCAACATGTGCATTCTATGCTATCATATGAGTCGTGTCCTTTTGTCTGTCTGAAACCACAATTACAGGTTTAGAAAAACATTACATTGCGTATAGGATTCGAATTTGCAACCTTCAATCCACTACACCCAAATAGAATAGATACCATAGAACCTTACAATATATCAGATACCATTGAACCTGATAATATATCAGATATCATAAAACTTTACAATCGGTCAGGTACCATAAAACTTTAAAATAGAGAAAATACATATCTTTCTATCAATGCTAGCCACTTATTAAAATTTACACGCAAAATAAAAATTACTTTTAGTCAGGAAAAATGGAACAACTCTAGGAACGTACCTCAAACTGAATCATTATTTCGCAATTCATGAATTTATACTCTTGCTGATCGGAACTGCCTGCAAAATTGTCACAATCTATCGGGTGGCGATAACTGTAGATGGTGCAGGTATAGAACTTGGCATGAAAGTTTAGGTATAACTGACATTCCTCCTCGGCGAGCACTAAAGAAAACAGGGAAATGTGACAGTTCCATAGTGCAACAGTGTATAGCGGCTCATCAGTTTACCACCTCAAAAAATATAACAGATCTCTTGTGTTACTAACTACTAGTAAAAGAGGTTTTGTCACAGCAGTAAATAATATCAACTTGAACTGTATTTTTGTGCTACGCTAAGTAATTCTATGTGTAAACATAGAGTTACCTAGCGTAGCACAAAAAATGTATTAAAGTATAAATACCGCCGTCACTGTCTTTACCAATAAGATTTTACCATCATAGTTTTATTACTCTACTTCAACCTTCCAAATCTAATGGTTAGTTATCGATACAACATTTGCTGTACTCTAACTGTATGTAGGGCAAACCTGACATTAGCTCATTTACCATAGAACTTTGCAATTGATCAGGTACCATAAAACTTTAAAATAGAGAAAATACATATCTTTCTATCAATGCTAGCCACTTATTAAAATTTACACGCAAAATAAAAATTACTTTTAGTCAGGAAAAATGGAACAACTCTAGGAACGTACCTCAAGCTGAATCATTATTTCGCAATTCATGAATTTATACTCTTGCTGATCGGAACTGCCTGCAAAATTGTCACAATCTATCGGGTGGCGATAACTGTAGATGGTGCAGGTATAGAACTTGGCATGAAAGTTTAGGTATAACTGACATTCCTCCTCGGCGAGCACTAAAGAAAACAGGGAAATGTGACAGTTCCATAGTGCAACAGTGTATAGCGGCTCATCAGTTTACCACCTCAAAAAATATAACAGATCTCTTGTGTTACTAACTACTAGTAAAAGAGGTTTTGTCACAGCAGTAAATAATATCAACTTGAACTGTATTTTTGTGCTACGCTAAGTAATTCTATGTGTAAACATAGAGTTACCTAGCGTAGCACAAAAAATGTATTAAAGTATAAATACCGCCGTCACTGTCTTTACCAATAAGATTTTACCATCATAGTTTTATTACTCTACTTCAACCTTCCAAATCTAATGGTTAGTTATCGATACAACATTTGCTGTACTCTAACTGTATGTAGGGCAAACCTGACATTAGCTCATTTACCATAGAACTTTGCAATTGATCAGGTATCATAAAACTTTCAAATAGAGAAAATACATATCTTTCTATCAATGCTAGTCACTTTTATATGTTTACACGCAAAATAAAAATCACCTTTAGTCAGGAAAAATGGAAAAACTTTAGAAACGTACCTCAAGCCTAATCATTATTTCGCAATTCATGAATTTACACTCTTGCTGATCAGAACTGCCTTCAAAATTGTCACAACCTATCGTGTGGCGATAACTGTAGATGGTGCAGGTATAGAACTTGGCATGAAAGTTTAGGTATAACTGACATTCCTCCACGGCGAGCACTAAAAAAAACAGGGAAATGTGACAGTTCCATAGTGCAACAGTGTATAGCAGCTCATCAGTTTACCACCTGAAAAAAAATATAACAGATCTCTTGTGTTACTAACTACTAGTATTAGATGTTTTGTCACAGCAGTAAGTAATAGCCTATCAACTTGAGCTGTATTTTTGTGCTACGCTAGCAAACTCTATGTGTAAACATAGAGTTACCTAGCGTAGCACAAAAAATGTATTAAAGTACAAATACAGCCGTCACTGTCTTTACCAATAGGATTTTACCATCATAGTTTTATTACTCTACTTCAACATTTTAAATATAATGGTTAGTTATCGATACACCATTTGCTGTACTCTAACTGAGTGAAGGGCGAACCTGACAATAGCTCAGTTACTATAGGACTTTGCAAATGATCAGGTACCATAGAGCCTTACAATTGATCAAGTACCAAAAACCTTACGATACATCAGGTACTACAGAGCCTTACAATATATCAGGTACCATAAAGCTTCATAATAGATAAGATACCATAGAACCTAACAATATATCAGGTACAATAGATGATTGTTTGACTTTTAGAATAAAGAAGTAACTTGTACTGGTAAATATCAGCATTACTTACAAGAGCTTAACACTTTCACTATATCTGAACCAATAATATTTGAATTAGCACCTACAAGTTAAGTAAAAGTGCACAAACTAAACATAGTCAAAATAGAATAATATGACAAGCAAATTCAACACTCATGTTTATTTGAAAACAACTGTTTTAAAACTATCTTGTGATGTCAATTCTACATTGTCAGGTTGACTGGTACCTTTGCAGTAGAGAACAGCGAGCTGACTTTTTGGATTTATCAGATCTTGTGGGAAGTTGAGCTTTTTACCAGTAGGTGTTACTGGTATGACAGTAAGCGGGTGTATGGTAACTGGTATGGTAAGCATGTGACCTCATTAAGGTTGATAACAGCTTGTCCTCGCTGTCAAAGGCATGCAGAAGCATAAGGTTCCAAATGTCCTCTGTGTCACAATATTGTTGTATGTACAATGTGTATTTGGAGTTGTCACTCCTTGATATATATTAGTAATTGTGCTTCCCTGTCTGGAATGTTAAAATAAAACGGATATAGACAACAAGAATGAGACATGGTGGCAGCGGATTTTTGAGAGCGTGGAGAGGATAAAATAATAATCCATCGTAATGGCTAAGTTAAACCCACCATCTGCTTTTGATTTCAAAGATCCTTCGAACTTTGGATCATGGTTGTCTAATTTCGAATTATATCGCATAGCTAGCAAACTTAAGAAGGAAGATGGAGAGACCCAATTAGCAACGTTACTTTACTGCATGGGTGAAGACGCAAAAGCTGTGTATGACACTTTTAGCTTTCAACAAGATGATGATAAGACTGACTTCAAGAAAGTTACTGACAAATTTAAGGATTACTTTAGACCCAAGAAGAATTTAATTCATGCCCGATCAATCTTTCACAAACGCATTCAAATGCCAGGTGAAACAGCCGAGGCATACATTCGAGATCTTTATAAACTTGCGGACAATGCTGAATTTAACGACAAGGAGGATCATATACGAGACAGACTAGTAATTGGAGTGATCGACCAAGACTTATCACGAAAGCTACAGATAGAGCCAGACTTAACCTTAACTACAGCAGTGGGCATGATAAAACAAGCAGAGTCAGTAAAGAATGAAATTTGTCAACAGAGAACTGGCCAAGTAGATGGCGTGAGATTTGGCCAACACGCTAACAGACGGCCTACTAATGCTAGACGCTACGGTGGTGCAAATAATTCTCGTGGTGCTCGAACACCATCGTCAAGCTATCATAGCCAGAAGCCAACAAATCCCGGTAAGGATCCATGCCGTAGATGTGGTGGATATCACCCACCCAGAAGTTGCCCAGCTTATCATGCCACATGCAATAACTGCCACAAAAAAGGGCACTACCAGAAAGTCTGTGAGTCAGGACAGTATCAGAGACGAAATCAGAGTCAAGGACGGAACCATCATCAATCCGAAGTGACTGCTCAGGTTAAGGACGACGAGACAGCACGACAAAGGACAGACGCCAATGCCTTCTTCATGGACACCGTGGTGTGTCAAGGTGATCATAAACCATGGTATGTAGACCTCACCATCAACCACAACCAGGTTGCACGATTTAAAGTTGACAGTGGTGCAGATGTTACACTGATGTCGCGTGACACCTATGACTCTTTAAAGTATAAACCTAGCTTAGAAAATGTATCGGTTTCAATAAGTAGTGTCAATGCTAAGATAAATGTATTTGGTTCATTTTTGATGCATGTCATTTATAAAGGAAGTTCCTATGATATTGTTACCTATGTAGCTGACTGTCGGTCAGACCTACTGTCTAGGGGTGCGGCGTCGGCCATGTCACTGCTGTCGCTCCGGGCGGACGGTTTAGGTGTCATGTCCGGGGGGCCTGTGGTCGTTGCCATGAGGGACGTTGAACCATTCTCTGTTTCGGTACCTCGTAAGGTACCATTTGCTCTTAAACCAAAAATTGACACTGAACTTGACAGGATGGTCAATGAGGGTGTGATAAGTCCAGTCACCGGTCCGACCTCATGGTGTAGTAATATTGTACCGGTAGAGAAACCTAACGGGTCGGTAAGAATTTGTGTCGACTTAAGGGAGGTGAATCGAGCTGTCAAACGTGAACATTATCCAATTCCCAGTTTTGACGATTTAGCATCGCAGTTTAAAGATGCTGCCATATTCTCCCTGCTAGATGCCCGCTCCGGTTATCACCAAATTCCACTAGCCGAAGAATCAAAAAAGATAACGACATTTATCACTCACCGAGGCCGGTTTTGTTTCAACAGGTTACCTTTTGGGATAACCAGTGCGAGCGAAATATTTCAGCGACGAATGGAAGCGATTCTGGGTGACCTTCCAGGTGTAGTTATATACCAGGACGATGTAGTCGTATTCGGTAGTGACCAACAAGAGCACGAGACCAGATTGAAACGTGTAAAGGAACGCATCACAGCTAACGGTATAGAGTTGAACGTCGACAAGTGTAAATATAGCATGAAGTCCATCAAGTTTCTCGGACACATATTTAGTCGCAATGGCATTCATATTGACACCGGCAAAATCAAGGCGATCGAAGCACTCGCGAACCCTAGTGACGTACACCAACTCCGTAGACTCCTCGGCAGCATAAATTATCTTCAGCGTTTTGTCCCCAACCTGTCTGCCCTAGCAAAGCCATTGAATGACCTGTTAAAAAACGATAGTCAGTGGGTTTGGGATGAGCCCCAGCGTGATGCTGTCCGCAAGATCGTCGAACAATTAACGACGGCGCCTCATCTTAAATACTTCGACCCTCGAGCTGATGTAACCATATCGGCAGATGCTTGTTTAAACGGACTAGGGGCAACACTGACTCAGGGCGATCGATATATAATGTGTGCATCACGCACATTAACACCTGCGGAAAAGCGATATTCGAATATTGAGCGTGAGTTGTTAGGTTTGGTGTGGGCATGCGAACGTTTTGACCAGTATGTACGAGGTCTCCCCAGATTCAAACTAGTAACTGACCACAAGCCGCTAGTCCCTCTCATCAATGGTAATGACCTTAGTAGCGCGCCTCTTAGATGTCAACGCATGTTGATGCGCTTAATGAGATACAACCCTGTAGCTGAACACGTACCAGGCAAGTCTTTAACCTTACCCGATGCATTGTCACGTTCCCCTGTGGAGGAACCGACTGGCGATTTATCTGCTGAAGTCAGCATATATGTGAACAGTGTCGTAACAAACATGCCAATATCCGATACCAGGCTAGAGAAAATCAGACGTGAAACTGCTGACGATCCAGTGATCGCGAAGGCAATCACGGCCACTATTGACGGATGGCCTAAGTCTCCATGTCAAATTGATGATGACTTACAACAGCTGTTCCACGCACGAGCCCACTTGTCAGTAGCTGATGGGTTACTCCTTTATGATGCAAGAATAGTTATACCTACTGTCATGAGAACACAAACACTTGAGCTTATTCATGAGGGCCACATGGGGATAGAGAAGTGCCGTGACCGTGCTGTACAAACAGTGTGGTGGCCTGGGATCAGCACACAGATAGCTGAGCATGTAAGCCATTGTCAACACTGTAACAGACATTCACGTATGCAAATGAAAGAGCCTATGATGACCGAGGCACCTGTTCAATGTTGGCATAGAGTTGCAACAGATCTATTCCAGCACAGAGGCATCAACTACCTAGTGTTGGTAGATCAGTATAGTAGATACATAGAAATCAGTCAGCTACGCGAAACCTCATCCGCAGCTGTAATTCAGAAACTTGAGTGGATATTTAGTCGATGGGGCTTTCCGCTCGAGATCATGTCGGACAATGGACCCCAGTATAGCAGTCACGAGTTCCAAGCTTTCGTCGAGCAACGAGAGATACGCCATATAACAAGCAGCCCACGTTATCCACAATCCAATGGGTGTGCAGAACGAGCGGTTGCTACTGCAAAGAAAATTCTAAACGCTGAAAATCCAGCAATGGCGCTGCTTAGTTATAGATCAAGCAAAACAGTCACTGGTTACAGTCCCAATGAGATAATGCTACGACGTCAAGTACGCACTACGATCCCGTGTACCGATTACGCTCTAAAGAACGTAGACATCGATGAACGCCGAGTTCGCGAAAATGAGAACGAATATCGTAGTCTAATGAAGCATTATTATGATCGGAAGGCTTCTGCTAATCCTCTACCACCTCTTAGTCGTGACAGCCCTGTACGCCTGCGTCGTAATGGCGAATGGACTGAGGGCACATATAGTGTAGTTGACAGAGCTAGTACACCACGTTCCTACATAATTAGGGATGACCAATCTGGAAAACAATTTCGTCGTAATCGCCGTCAATTACTTGCAGTTCCTAACACCAATGCCGAGCAGCCTGTCAGTTCACCACAAAACACCAATACTATCGTTACCAGATCTGGCAGAACAGTAAATGCCCCAAAATGCTACGGAGATTGGGTCACAAAATGAGTGGCGACGCTTCGGGTCCCCGTCCATGCTGTACCTGCCATTGGCTCGGGCGTCACTGGGACTGGGCGATGGCTGCAACCCTAGCATGTAGATCTGTTTCTTTTTTTTGTGTGTGTATGTTTCTTTCTTATTTGTGTACTTCTCTTAGTTTTCTGTGTTTAGCTTAGATTAGCGTAGAATATTAAATACAGGCATGTTATGTAAGATTTTATTTGTGAAAGAAATCCGACAAGTTTAAGGAGGAGATGTCACAATATTGTTGTATGTACAATGTGTATTTGGAGTTGTCACTCCTTGATATATATTAGTAATTGTGCTTCCCTGTCTGGAATGTTAAAATAAAACGGATATAGACAACAAGAATGAGACACTCTGCTACTCTGAATTAAAGAAAAAATAACCATGTCATAAAAACCAATCATATGTTAACTAGTTTCAAAAGAATTCTCAACTTTAACCAGATGTGAAGCAATTGAACAGTTTCTTTTTCAGTGAATAATTTAGTGAGCATACTCAATGAATAATATGCAACATGTGCATTCTATGCTATCATATGAGTCGTGTCCTTTTGTCTGTCTGAAACCACAATTACGGGTTTAGAAAAACATTACATTGCGTAGGATTCGAATTTGCAACCTTCAATCCACTACACCCAAATAGAATAGATACCATAGAACCTTACAATATATCAGATACCATTGAACCTGATAATATATCAGATATCATAAAACTTTACAATCGGTCAGGTACCATAAAACTTTAAAATAGAGAAAATACATATCTTTCTATCAATGCTAGCCACTTATTAAAATTTACACGCAAAATAAAAATTACTTTTAGTCAGGAAAAATGGAACAACTCTAGGAACGTACCTCAAACTGAATCATTATTTCGCAATTCATGAATTTATACTCTTGCTGATCGGAACTGCCTGCAAAATTGTCACAATCTATCGGGTGGCGATAACTGTAGATGGTGCAGGTATAGAACTTGGCATGAAAGTTTAGGTATAACTGACATTCCTCCTCGGCGAGCACTAAAGAAAACAGGGAAATGTGACAGTTCCATAGTGCAACAGTGTATAGCGGCTCATCAGTTTACCACCTCAAAAAATATAACAGATCTCTTGTGTTACTAACTACTAGTAAAAGAGGTTTTGTCACAGCAGTAAATAATACCAACTTGAACTGTATATTTGTGCTACGCTAGGTAATTCTATGTGTAAACATAGAGTTACCTAGCGTAGCACAAAAAATGTATTAAAGTATAAATACCGCCGTCACTGTCTTTACCAATAAGATTTTACCATCATAGTTTTATTACTCTACTTCAACCTTCCAAATCTAATGGTTAGTTATCGATACAACATTTGCTGTACTCTAACTGTATGTAGGGCAAACCTGACATTAGCTCATTTACCATAGAACTTTGCAATTGATCAGGTACCATAAAACTTTAAAATAGAGAAAATACATATCTTTCTATCAATTCTAGCCACTTATTAAAATTTACACGCAAAATAAAAATTACTTTTAGTCAGGAAAAATGGAACAACTCTAGGAACGTACCTCAAGCTGAATCATTATTTCGCAATTCATGAATTTATACTCTTGCTGATCGGAACTGCCTGCAAAATTGTCACAATCTATCGGGTGGCGATAACTGTAGATGGTGCAGGTATAGAACTTGGCATGAAAGTTTAGGTATAACTGACATTCCTCATCGGCGAGCACTAAAGAAAACAGGGAAATGTGACAGTTCCATAGTGCAACAGTGTATAGCGGCTCATCAGTTTACCACCTCAAAAAAATATAACAGATCTCTTGTGTTACTAACTACTAGTAAAAGAGGTTTTGTCACAGCAGTAAATAATATCAACTTGAACTGTATTTTTGTGCTACGCTAAGTAATTCTATGTGTAAACATAGAGTTACCTAGCGTAGCACAAAAAATGTATTAAAGTATAAATACCGCCGTCACTGTCTTTACCAATAAGATTTTACCATCATAGTTTTATTACTCTACTTCAACCTTCCAAATCTAATGGTTAGTTATCGATACAACATTTGCTGTACTCTAACTGTATGTAGGGCAAACCTGACATTAGCTCATTTACCATAGAACTTTGCAATTGATCAGGTACCATAAAACTTTCAAATAGAGAAAATACATATCTTTCTATCAATGCTAGTCACTTTTATATGTTTACACGCAAAATAAAAATCACCTTTAGTCAGGAAAAATGGAAAAACTTTAGAAACGTACCTCAAGCCTAATCATTATTTCGCAATTCATGAATTTACACTCTTGCTGATCAGAACTGCCTTCAAAATTGTCACAACCTATCGTGTGGCGATAACTGTAGATGGTGCAGGTATAGAACTTGGCATGAAAGTTTAGGTATAACTGACATTCCTCCACGGCGAGCACTAAAGAAAACAGGGAAATGTGACAGTTCCATAGTGCAACAGTGTATAGCAGCTCATCAGTTTACCACCTGAAAAAAAATATAACAGATCTCTTGTGTTACTAACTACTAGTATTAGATGTTTTGTCACAGCAGTAAGTAATAGCCTATCAACTTGAGCTGTATTTTTGTGCTACGCTAGCAAACTCTATGTGTAAACATAGAGTTACCTAGCGTAGCACAAAAAATGTATTAAAGTATAAATACCGCCGTCACTGTCTTTACCAATAAGATTTTACCATCATAGTTTTATTACTCTACTTCAACCTTCCAAATCTAATGGTTAGTTATCGATACAACATTTGCTGTACTCTAACTGTATGTAGGGCAAACCTGACATTAGCTCATTTACCATAGAACTTTGCAATTGATCAGGTACCATAAAACTTTCAAATAGAGAAAATACATAGCTTTCTATCAATGCTAGTCACTTTTATATGTTTACACGCAAAATAAAAATCACCTTTAGTCAGGAAAAATGGAAAAACTTTAGAAACGTACCTCAAGCCTAATCATTATTTCGCAATTCATGAATTTACACTCTTGCTGATCAGAACTGCCTTCAAAATTGTCACAACCTATCGTGTGGCGATAACTGTAGATGGTGCAGGTATAGAACTTGGCATGAAAGTTTAGGTATAACTGACATTCCTCCACGGCGAGCACTAAAAAAAACAGGGAAATGTGACAGTTCCATAGTGCAACAGTGTATAGCAGCTCATCAGTTTACCACCTGAAAAAAAATATAACAGATCTCTTGTGTTACTAACTACTAGTATTAGATGTTTTGTCACAGCAGTAAGTAATAGCCTATCAACTTGAGCTGTATTTTTGTGCTACGCTAGCAAACTCTATGTGTAAACATAGAGTTACCTAGCGTAGCACAAAAAATGTATTAAAGTACAAATACAGCCGTCACTGTCTTTACCAATAAGATTTTACCATCATAGTTTTATTACTCTACTTCAACCTTCTAAATATAATGGTTAGTTATCGATACACCATTTGCTGTACTCTAACTGAGTGAAGGGCGAACCTGACAATAGCTCAGTTACTATAGGACTTTGCAAATGATCAGGTACCATAGAGCCTTACAATTGATCAAGTACCAAAAACCTTACGATACATCAGGTACTACAGAGCCTTACAATATATCAGGTACCATAAAGCTTCATAATAGATAAGATACCATAGAACCTAACAATATATCAGGTACAATAGATGATTGTTTGACTTTTAGAATAAACAAGTAACTTGTACTGGTAAATATCAGCATTACTTACAAGAGCTTAACACTTTCACTATATCTGAACCAATAATATTTGAATTAGCACCTACAAGTTAAGTAAAAGTGCACAAACTAAACATAGTCAAAATAGAATAATATGACAAGCAAATTCAACACTCATGTTTATTTGAAAACAACTGTTTTAAAACTATCTTGTGATGTCAATTCTACATTGTCAGGTTGACTGGTACCTTTGCAGTAGAGAACAGCGAGCTGACTTTTTGGATTTATCAGATCTTGTGGGAAGTTGAGCTTTTTACCAGTAGGTGTTACTGGTATGACAGTAAGCGGGTGTATGGTAACTGGTATGGTAAGCGTGTGACCTCATTAAGGTTGATAACAGCTTGTCCTCGCTGTCAAAGGCATGCAGAAGCATAAGGTTCCAAATGTCCTCTGCTACTCTGAATTAAAGAAAAAATAACCATGTCATAAAAACCAATCATATGTTAACTAGTTTCAAAAGAATTCTCAACTTTAACCAGATGTGAAGCAATTGAACAGTTTCTTTTTCAGTGAATAATTTAGTGAGCATACTCAATGAATAATATGCAACATGTGCATTCTATGCTATCATATGAGTCGTGTCCTTTTGTCTGTCTGAAACCACAATTACAGGTTTAGAAAAACATTACATTGCGTAGGATTCGAATTTGCAACCTTCAATCCACTACACCCAAATAGAATAGATACCATAGAACCTTACAATATATCAGATACCATTGAACCTGATAATATATCAGATATCATAAAACTTTACAATCGGTCAGGTACCATAAAACTTTAAAATAGAGAAAATACATATCTTTCTATCAATGCTAGCCACTTATTAAAATTTACACGCAAAATAAAAATTACTTTTAGTCAGGAAAAATGGAACAACTCTAGGAACGTACCTCAAGCCTAATCATTATTTCGCAATTCATGAATTTATACTCTTGCTGATCGGAACTGCCTGCAAAATTGTCACAATCTATCGGGTGGCGATAACTGTAGATGGTGCAGGTATAGAACTTGGCATGAAAGTTTAGGTATAACTGACATTCCTCCTCGGCGAGCACTAAAGAAAACAGGGAAATGTGACAGTTCCATAGTGCAACAGTGTATAGCGGCTCATCAGTTTACCACCTCAAAAAAATATAACAGATCTCTTGTGTTACTAACTATTAGTAAAAGAGGTTTTGTCACAGCAGTAAATAATATCAACTTGAACTGTATTTTTGTGCTACGCTAAGTAATTCTATGTGTCAACATAGAGTTACCTAGCGTAGCACAAAAAATGTATTAAAGTATAAATACCGCCGTCACTGTCTTTACCAATAAGATTTTACCATCATAGTTTTATTACTCTACTTCAACCTTCCAAATCTAATGGTTAGTTATCGATACAACATTTGCTGTACTCTAACTGTATGTAGGGCAAACCTGACATTAGCTCATTTACCATAGAACTTTGCAATTGATCAGGTACCATAAAACTTTAAAATAGAGAAAATACATATCTTTCTATCAATGCTAGTCACTTTTATATGTTTACACGCAAAATAAAAATCACCTTTAGTCAGGAAAAATGGAAAAACTTTAGAAACGTACCTCAAGCCTAATCATTATTTCGCAATTCATGAATTTACACTCTTGCTGATCAGAACTGCCTTCAAAATTGTCACAACCTATCGTCTGGCGATAACTGTAGATGGTGCAGGTATAGAACTTGGCATGAAAGTTTAGGTATAACTGACATTCCTCCACGGCGAGCACTAAAGAAAACAGGGAAATGTGACAGTTCCATAGTGCAACAGTGTATAGCAGCTCATCAGTTTACCACCTGAAAAAAAATATAACAGATCTCTTGTGTTACTAACTACTAGTATTAGATGTTTTGTCACAGCAGTAAGTAATAGCCTATCAACTTGAGCTGCATTTTTGTGCTACGCTAGCAAACTCTATGTGTAAACATAGAGTTACCTAGCGTAGCACAAAAAATGTATTAAAGTACAAATACAGCCGTCACTGTCTTTACCAATAGGATTTTACCATCATAGTTTTATTACTCTACTTCAACCTTCTAAATATAATGGTTAGTTATCGATACACCATTTGCTGTACTCTAACTGAGTGAAGGGCGAACCTGACAATAGCTCAGTTACTATAGGACTTTGCAAATGATCAGGTACCATAGAGCCTTACAATTGATCAAGTACCAAAAACCTTACGATACATCAGGTACTACAGAGCCTTACAATATATCAGGTACCATAAAGCTTCATAATAGATAAGATACCATAGAACCTAACAATATATCAGGTACAATAGATGATTGTTTGACTTATAGAATAAAGAAGTAACTTGTACTGGTAAATATCAGCATTACTTACAAGAGCTTAACACTTTCACTATATCTGAACCAATAATATTTGAATTAGCACCTACAAGTTAAGTAAAAGTGCACAAACTAAACATAGTCAAAATAGAATAATATGACAAGCAAATTCAACACTCATGTTTATTTGAAAACAACTGTTTTAAAACTATCTTGTGATGTCAATTCTACATTGTCAGGTTGACTGGTACCTTTGCAGTAGAGAACAGCGAGCTGACTTTTTGGATTTATCAGATCTTGTGGGAAGTTGAGCATTTTACCAGTAGGTGTTACTGGTATGACAGTAAGCGGGTGTATGGTAACTGGTATGGTAAGCGTGTGACCTCATTAAGGTTGATAACAGCTTGTCCTCGCTGTCAAAGGCATGCAGAAGCATAAGGTTCCAAATGTCCTCTGCTACTCTGAATTAAAGAAAAAATAACCATGTCATAAAAACCAATCATATGTTAACTAGTTTCAAAAGAATTCTCAACTTTAACCAGATGTGAAGCAATTGAACAGTTTCTTTTTCAGTGAATAATTTAGTGAGCATACTCAATGAATAATATGCAACATGTGCATTCTATGCTATCATATGAGTCGTGTCCTTTTGTCTGTCTGAAACCACAATTACAGGTTTAGAAAAACATTACATTGCGTAGGATTCGAATTTGCAACCTTCAATCCACTACACCCAAATAGAATAGATACCATAGAACCTTACAATATATCAGATACCATTGAACCTGATAATATATCAGATATCATAAAACTTTACAATCGGTCAGGTACCATAAAACTTTAAAATAGAGAAAATACATATCTTTCTATCAATGCTAGCCACTTATTAAAATTTACACGCAAAATGAAAATTACTTTTAGTCAGGAAAAATGGAACAACTCTAGGAACGTACCTCAAGCTGAATCATTATTTCGCAATTCATGAATTTACACTCTTGCTGATCAGAACTGCCTTCAAAATCGTCACAACCTATCGTCTGGCGATAACTGTAGATGGTGCAGGTATAGAACTTGGCATGAAAGTTTAGGTATAACTGACATTCCTCCACGGCGAGCACTAAAGAAAACAGGGAAATGTGACAGTTCCATAGTGCAACAGTGTATAGCAGCTCATCAGTTTACCACCTGAAAAAAAATATAACAGATCTCTTGTGTTACTAACTACTAGTATTAGATGTTTTGTCACAGCAGTAAGTAATAGCCTATCAACTTGAGCTGTATTTTTGTGCTACGCTAGCAAACTCTATGTGTAAACATAGAGTTACCTAGCGTAGCACAAAAAATGTATTAAAGTACAAATACAGCCGTCACTGTCTTTACCAATAGGATTTTACCATCATAGTTGTATTACTCTACTTCAACCTTCTAAATATAATGGTTAGTTATCGATACACCATTTGCTGTACTCTAACTGAGTGAAGGGCGAACCTGACAATAGCTCAGTTACTATAGGACTTTGCAAATGATCAGGTACCATAGAGCCTTACAATTGATCAAGTACCAAAAACCTTACGATACATCAGGTACTACAGAGCCTTACAATATATCAGGTACCATAAAGCTTCATAATAGATAAGATACCATAGAACCTAACAATATATCAGGTACAATAGATGATTGTTTGACTTTTAGAATAAAGAAGTAACTTGTACTGGTAAATATCAGCATTACTTACAAGAGCTTAACACTTTCACTATATCTGAACCAATAATATTTGAATTAGCACCTACAAGTTAAGTAAAAGTGCACAAACTAAACATAGTCAAAATAGAATAATATGACAAGCAAATCCAACACTCATGTTTATTTGAAAACAACTGTTTTAAAACTATCTTGTGATGTCAATTCTACATTGTCAGGTTGACTGGTACCTTTGCAGTAGAGAACAGCGAGCTGACTTTTTGGATTTATCAGATCTTGTGGGAAGTTGAGCTTTTTACCAGTAGGTGTTACTGGTATGACAGTAAGCGGGTGTATGGTAACTGGTATGGTAAGCGTGTGACCTCATTAAGGTTGATAACAGCTTGTCCTCGCTGTCAAAGGCATGCAGAAGCATAAGGTTCCAAATGTCCTCTGCTACTCTGAATTAAAGAAAAAATAACCATGTCATAAAAACCAATCATATGTTAACTAGTTTCAAAAGAATTCTCAACTTTAACCAGATGTGAAGCAATTGAACAGTTTCTTTTTCAGTGAATAATTTAGTGAGCATACTCAATGAATAATATGCAACATGTGCATTCTATGCTATCATATGAGTCGTGTCCTTTTGTCTGTCTGAAACCACAATTACAGGTTTAGAAAAACATTACATTGCGTAGGATTCGAATTTGCAACCTTCAATCCACTACACCCAAATAGAATAGATACCATAGAACCTTACAATATATGAGATACCATTGAACCTGATAATATATCAGATATCATAAAACTTTACAATCGGTCAGGTACCATAAAACTTTAAAATAAAGAAAATACATATCTTTCTATCAATGCTAGCCACTTATTAAAATTTACACGCAAAATAAAAATTACTTTTAGTCAGGAAAAATGGAACAACTCTAGGAACGTACCTCAAGCTGAATCATTATTTCGCAATTCATGAATTTATACTCTTGCTGATCGGAACTGCCTGCAAAATTGTCACAATCTATCGGGTGGCGATAACTGTAGATGGTGCAGGTATAGAACTTGGCATGAAAGTTTAGGTATAACTGACATTCCTCCACGGCGAGCACTAAAGAAAACAGGGAAATGTGACAGTTCCATAGTGCAACAGTGTATAGCAGCTCATCAGTTTACCACCTGAAAAAAAATATAACAGATCTCTTGTGTTACTAACTACTAGTATTAGATGTTTTGTCACAGCAGTAAGTAATAGCCTATCAACTTGAGCTGCATTTTTGTGCTACGCTAGCAAACTCTATGTGTAAACATAGAGTTACCTAGCGTAGCACAAAAAATGTATTAAAGTACAAATACAGCCGTCACTGTCTTTACCAATAGGATTTTACCATCATAGTTTTATTACTCTACTTCAACCTTCTAAATATAATGGTTAGTTATCGATACACCATTTGCTGTACTCTAACTGAGTGAAGGGCGAACCTGACAATAGCTCAGTTACTATAGGACTTTGCAAATGATCAGGTACCATAGAGCCTTACAATTGATCAAGTACCAAAAACCTTACGATACATCAGGTACTACAGAGCCTTACAATATATCAGGTACCATAAAGCTTCATAATAGATAAGATACCATAGAACCTAACAATATATCAGGTACAATAGATGATTGTTTGACTTATAGAATAAAGAAGTAACTTGTACTGGTAAATATCAGCATTACTTACAAGAGCTTAACACTTTCACTATATCTGAACCAATAATATTTGAATTAGCACCTACAAGTTAAGTAAAAGTGCACAAACTAAACATAGTCAAAATAGAATAATATGACAAGCAAATTCAACACTCATGTTTATTTGAAAACAACTGTTTTAAAACTATCTTGTGATGTCAATTCTACATTGTCAGGTTGACTGGTACCTTTGCAGTAGAGAACAGCGAGCTGACTTTTTGGATTTATCAGATCTTGTGGGAAGTTGAGCATTTTACCAGTAGGTGTTACTGGTATGACAGTAAGCGGGTGTATGGTAACTGGTATGGTAAGCGTGTGACCTCATTAAGGTTGATAACAGCTTGTCCTCGCTGTCAAAGGCATGCAGAAGCATAAGGTTCCAAATGTCCTCTGCTACTCTGAATTAAAGAAAAAATAACCATGTCATAAAAACCAATCATATGTTAACTAGTTTCAAAAGAATTCTCAACTTTAACCAGATGTGAAGCAATTGAACAGTTTCTTTTTCAGTGAATAATTTAGTGAGCATACTCAATGAATAATATGCAACATGTGCATTCTATGCTATCATATGAGTCGTGTCCTTTTGTCTGTCTGAAACCACAATTACAGGTTTAGAAAAACATTACATTGCGTAGGATTCGAATTTGCAACCTTCAATCCACTACACCCAAATAGAATAGATACCATAGAACCTTACAATATATCAGATACCATTGAACCTGATAATATATCAGATATCATAAAACTTTACAATCGGTCAGGTACCATAAAACTTTAAAATAGAGAAAATACATATCTTTCTATCAATGCTAGCCACTTATTAAAATTTACACGCAAAATGAAAATTACTTTTAGTCAGGAAAAATGGAACAACTCTAGGAACGTACCTCAAGCTGAATCATTATTTCGCAATTCATGAATTTACACTCTTGCTGATCAGAACTGCCTTCAAAATTGTCACAACCTATCGTCTGGCGATAACTGTAGATGGTGCAGGTATAGAACTTGGCATGAAAGTTTAGGTATAACTGACATTCCTCCACGGCGAGCACTAAAGAAAACAGGGAAATGTGACAGTTCCATAGTGCAACAGTGTATAGCAGCTCATCAGTTTACCACCTGAAAAAAAATATAACAGATCTCTTGTGTTACTAACTACTAGTATTAGATGTTTTGTCACAGCAGTAAGTAATAGCCTATCAACTTGAGCTGTATTTTTGTGCTACGCTAGCAAACTCTATGTGTAAACATAGAGTTACCTAGCGTAGCACAAAAAATGTATTAAAGTATAAATACCGCCGTCACTGTCTTTACCAATAAGATTTTACCATCATAGTTTTATTACTCTACTTCAACCTTCCAAATCTAATGGTTAGTTATCGATACAACATTTGCTGTACTCTAACTGTATGTAGGGCAAACCTGACATTAGCTCATTTACCATAGAACTTTTCAATTGATCAGGTACCATAAAACCTTCAAATAGAGAAAATACATATCTTTCTATCAATGCTAGTCACTTTTATATGTTTATACGCAAAATAAAAATCACCTTTAGTCAGGAAAAATGGAAAAACTTTAGAAACGTACCTCAAGCCTAATCATTATTTCGCAATTCATGAATTTACACTCTTGCTGATCAGAACTGCCTTCAAAATTGTCACAACCTATCGTGTGGCGATAATTGTAGATGGTGCAGGTATAGAACTTGGCATGAAAGTTTAGGTATAACTGACATTCCTCCACGGCGAGCACTAAAGAAAACAGGGAAATGTGACAGTTCCATAGTGCAACAGTGTATAGCAGCTCATCAGTTTACCACCTGAAAAAAAATATAACAGATCTCTTGTGTTACTAACTACTAGTATTAGATGTTTTGTCACAGCAGTAAGTAATAGCCTATCAACTTGAGCTGTATTTTTGTGCTACGCTAGCAAACTCTATGTGTAAACATAGAGTTACCTAGCGTAGCACAAAAAATGTATTAAAGTACAAATACAGCCGTCACTGTCTTTACCAATAGGATTTTACCATCATAGTTTTATTACTCTACTTCAACCTTCTAAATATAATGGTTAGTTATCGATACACCATTTGCTGTACTCTAACTGAGTGAAGGGCGAACCTGACAATAGCTCAGTTACTATAGGACTTTGCAAATGATCAGGTACCATAGAGCCTTACAATTGATCAAGTACCAAAAACCTTACGATACATCAGGTACTACAGAGCCTTACAATATATCAGGTACCATAAAGCTTCATAATAGATAAGATACCATAGAACCTAACAATATATCAGGTACAATAGATGATTGTTTGACTTTTAGAATAAAGAAGTAACTTGTACTGGTAAATATCAGCATTACTTACAAGAGCTTAACACTTTCACTATATCTGAACCAATAATATTTGAATTAGCACCTACAAGTTAAGTAAAAGTGCACAAACTAAACATAGTCAAAATAGAATAATATGACAAGCAAATTCAACACTCATGTTTATTTGAAAACAACTGTTTTAAAACTATCTTGTGATGTCAATTCTACATTGTCAGGTTGACTGGTACCTTTGCAGTAGAGAACAGCGAGCTGACTTTTTGGATTTATCAGATCTTGTGGGAAGTTGAGCTTTTTACCAGTAGGTGTTACTGGTATGACAGTAAGCGGGTGTATGGTAACTGGTATGGTAAGCGTGTGACCTCATTAAGGTTGATAACAGCTTGTCCTCGCTGTCAAAGGCATGCAGAAGCATAAGGTTCCAAATGTCCTCTGCTACTCTGAATTAAAGAAAAAATAACCATGTCATAAAAACCAATCATATGTTAACTAGTTTCAAAAGAATTCTCAACTTTAACCAGATGTGAAGCAATTGAACAGTTTCTTTTTCAGTGAATAATTTAGTGAGCATACTCAATGAATAATATGCAACATGTGCATTCTATGCTATCATATGAGTCGTGTCCTTTTGTCTGTCTGAAACCACAATTACAGGTTTAGAAAAACATTACATTGCGTAGGATTCGAATTTGCAACCTTCAATCCACTACACCCAAATAGAATAGATACCATAGAACCTTACAATATATGAGATACCATTGAACCTGATAATATATCAGATATCATAAAACTTTACAATCGGTCAGGTACCATAAAACTTTAAAATAGAGAAAATACATATCTTTCTATCAATGCTAGCCACTTATTAAAATTTACACGCAAAATAAAAATTACTTTTAGTCAGGAAAAATGGAACAACTCTAGGAACGTACCTCAAGCTGAATCATTATTTCGCAATTCATGAATTTATACTCTTGCTGATCGGAACTGCCTGCAAAATTGTCACAATCTATCGGGTGGCGATAACTGTAGATGGTGCAGGTATAGAACTTGGCATGAAAGTTTAGGTATAACTGACATTCCTCCTCGGCGAGCACTAAAGAAAACAGGGAAATGTGACAGTTCCATAGTGCAACAGTGTATAGCGGCTCATCAGTTTACCACCTCAAAAAAATATAACAGATCTCTTGTGTTACTAACTACTAGTAAAAGAGGTTTTGTCACAGCAGTAAATAATATCAACTTGAACTGTATTTTTGTGCTACGCTAGGTAATTCTATGTGTAAACATAGAGTTACCTAGCGTAGCACAAAAAATGTATTAAAGTATAAATACCGCCGTCACTGTCTTTACCAATAAGATTTTACCGTCATAGTTTTATTACTCTACTTCAAACTTCCAAATCTAATGGTTAGTTATCGATACAACATTTGCTGTACTCTAACTGTATGTAGGGCAAACCTGACATTAGCTCATTTACCATAGAACTTTGCAATTGATCAGGTACCATAAAACTTTAAAATAGAAAAAATACATATCTTTCTATCAATGCTAGCCACTTATTAAAATTTACACGCAAAATAAAAATTACTTTTAGTCAGGAAAAATGGAAAAACTTTAGAAACGTACCTCAAGCCTAATCATTATTTCGCAATTCATGAATTTACACTCTTGCTGATCAGAACTGCCTTCAAAATTGTCACAACCTATCGTGTGGCGATAACTGTAGATGGTGCAGGTATAGAACTTGGCATGAAAGTTTAGGTATAACTGACATTCCTCCACGGCGAGCACTAAAAAAAACAGGGAAATGTGACAGTTCCATAGTGCAACAGTGTATAGCAGCTCATCAGTTTACCACCTGAAAAAAATATAACAGATCTCTTGTGTAACTAACTACTAGTAAAAGATGTTTTGTCACAGCAGTAAGTAATAGCCTATCAACTTGAGCTGTATTTTTGTGCTACGCTAGCAAACTCTATGTGTAAACATAGAGTTACCTAGCGTAGCACAAAAAATGTATTAAAGTACAAATACAGCCGTCACTGTCTTTACCAATAGGATTTTACCATCATAGTTTTATTACTCTACTTCAACCTTCCAAATCTAATGGTTAGTTATCGATACAACATTTGCTGTACTCTAACTGTATGTAGGGCAAACCTGACATTAGCTCATTTACCATAGAACTTTGCAATTGATCAGGTACCATAAAACTTTAAAATAGAGAAAATACATATCTTTCTATCAATGCTAGCCACTTATTAAAATTTACACGCAAAATAAAAATTACTTTTAGTCAGGAAAAATGGAACAACTCTAGGAACGTACCTCAAACTGAATCATTATTTCGCAATTCATGAATTTATACTCTTGCTGATCGGAACTGCCTGCAAAATTGTCACAATCTATCGGGTGGCGATAACTGTAGATGGTGCAGGTATAGAACTTGGCATGAAAGTTTAGGTATAACTGACATTCCTCCTCGGCGAGCACTAAAGAAAACAGGGAAATGTGACAGTTCCATAGTGCAACAGTGTATAGCGGCTCATCAGTTTACCACCTCAAAAAATATAACAGATCTCTTGTGTTACTAACTACTAGTAAAAGAGGTTTTGTCACAGCAGTAAATAATATCAACTTGAACTGTATTTTTGTGCTACGCTAGGTAATTCTATGTGTAAACATAGAGTTACCTAGCGTAGCACAAAAAATGTATTAAAGTATAAATACCGCCGTCACTGTCTTTACCAATAAGATTTTACCATCATAGTTTTATTACTCTACTTCAACCTTCCAAATATAATGGTTAGTTATCGATACACCATTTGCTGTACTCTGACTGAGTGAAGGGCGAACCTGACAATAGCTCAGTTACTATAGAACTTTGCAAATGATCAGGTACCATAGAACCTTACAATTGATCAAGTACCAAAAACCTTACGATACATCAGGTACTACAGAGCCTTACAATATATCAGGTACCATAAAGCTTCATAATAGATAAGATACCATAGAACCTAACAATATATCAGGTACAATAGATGATTGTTTGACTTATAGAATAAAGAAGTAACTTGTACTGGTAAATATCAGCATTACTTACAAGAGCTTAACACTTTCACTATATCTGAACCAATAATATTTGAATTAGCACCTACAAGTTAAGTAAAAGTGCACAAACTAAACATAGTCAAAATAGAATAATATGACAAGCAAATTCAACACTCATGTTTATTTGAAAACAACTGTTTTAAAACTATCTTGTGATGTCAATTCTACATTGTCAGGTTGACTGGTACCTTTGCAGTAGAGAACAGCGAGCTGACTTTTTGGATTTATCAGATCTTGTGGGAAGTTGAGCTTTTTACCAGTAGGTGTTACTGGTATGACAGTAAGCGGGTGTATGGTAACTGGTATGGTAAGCGTGTGACCTCATTAAGGTTGATAACAGCTTGTCCTCGCTGTCAAAGGCATGCAGAAGCATAAGGTTCCAAATGTCCTCTGCTACTCTGAATTAAAGAAAAAATAACCATGTCATAAAAACCAATCATATGTTAACTAGTTTCAAAAGAATTCTCAACTTTAACCAGATGTGAAGCAATTGAACAGTTTCTTTTTCAGTGAATAATTTAGTGAGCATACTCAATGAATAATATGCAACATGTGCATTCTATGCTATCATATGAGTCGTGTCCTTTTGTCTGTCTGAAACCACAATTACAGGTTTAGAAAAACATTACATTGCGTAGGATTCGAATTTGCAACCTTCAATCCACTACACCCAAATAGAATAGATACCATAGAACCTTACAATATATCAGATACCATTGAACCTGATAATATATCAGATATCATAAAACTTTACAATCGGTCAGGTACCATAAAACTTTAAAATAGAGAAAATACATATCTTTCTATCAATGCTAGCCACTTATTAAAATTTACACGCAAAATAAAAATTACTTTTAGTCAGGAAAAATGGAACAACTCTAGGAACGTACCTCAAGCTGAATCATTATTTCGCAATTCATGAATTTATACTCTTGCTGATCGGAACTGCCTGCAAAATTGTCACAATCTATCGGGTGGCGATAACTGTAGATGGTGCAGGTATAGAACTTGGCATGAAAGTTTAGGTATAACTGACATTCCTCCTCGGCGAGCACTAAAGAAAACAGGGAAATGTGACAGTTCCATAGTGCAACAGTGTATAGCGGCTCATCAGTTTACCACCTCAAAAAAATATAACAGATCTCTTGTGTTACTAACTACTAGTAAAAGAGGTTTTGTCACAGCAGTAAATAATATCAACTTGAACTGTATTTTTGTGCTACGCTAGGTAATTCTATGTGTAAACATAGAGTTACCTAGCGTAGCACAAAAAAGTAATAAAGTATAAATACCGCCGTCACTGTCTTTACCAATAAGATTTTACCATCATAGTTTTATTACTCTACTTCAACCTTCCAAATCTAATGGTTAGTTATCGATACAACATTTGCTGTACTCTAACTGTATGTAGGGCAAACCTGACATTAGCTCATTTACCATAGAACTTTGCAATTGATCAGGTACCATAAAACTTTAAAATAGAGAAAATACATATCTTTCTATCAATGCTAGCCACTTATTAAAATTTACACGCAAAATAAAAATTACTTTTAGTCAGGAAAAATGGAACAACTCTAGGAACGTACCTCAAGCTGAATCATTATTTCGCAATTCATGAATTTATACTCTTGCTGATCGGAACTGCCTGCAAAATTGTCACAATCTATCGGGTGGCGATAACTGTAGATGGTGCAGGTATAGAACTTGGCATGAAAGTTTAGGTATAACTGACATTCCTCCACGGCGAGCACTAAAGAAAACAGGGAAATGTGACAGTTCCATAGTGCAACAGTGTATAGCGGCTCATCAGTTTACCACCTCAAAAAATATAACAGATCTCTTGTGTTACTAACTACTAGTAAAAGAGGTTTTGTCACAGCAGTAAATAATATCAACTTGAACTGTATTTTTGTGCTACGCTAGGTAATTCTATGTGTAAACATAGAGTTACCTAGCGTAGCACAAAAAATGTATTAAAGTATAAATACCGCCGTCACTGTCTTTACCAATAAGATTTTACCATCATAGTTTTATTACTCTACTTCAACCTTCCAAATATAATGGTTAGTTATCGATACACCATTTGCTGTACTCTGACTGAGTGAAGGGCGAACCTGACAATAGCTCAGTTACTATAGAACTTTGCAAATGATCAGGTACCATAGAACCTTACAATTGATCAAGTACCAAAAACCTTACGATACATCAGGTACTACAGAGCCTTACAATATATCAGGTACCATAAAGCTTCATAATAGATAAGATACCATAGAACCTAACAATATATCAGGTACAATAGATGATTGTTTGACTTATAGAATAAAGAAGTAACTTGTACTGGTAAATATCAGCATTACTTACAAGAGCTTAACACTTTCACTATATCTGAACCAATAATATTTGAATTAGCACCTACAAGTTAAGTAAAAGTGCACAAACTAAACATAGTCAAAATAGAATAATATGACAAGCAAATTCAACACTCATGTTTATTTGAAAACAACTGTTTTAAAACTATCTTGTGATGTCAATTCTACATTGTCAGGTTGACTGGTACCTTTGCAGTAGAGAACAGCGAGCTGACTTTTTGGATTTATCAGATCTTGTGGGAAGTTGAGCTTTTTACCAGTAGGTGTTACTGGTATGACAGTAAGCGGGTGTATGGTAACTGGTATGGTAAGCGTGTGACCTCATTAAGGTTGATAACAGCTTGTCCTCGCTGTCAAAGGCATGCAGAAGCATAAGGTTCCAAATGTCCTCTGCTACTCTGAATTAAAGAAAAAATAACCATGTCATAAAAACCAATCATATGTTAACTAGTTTCAAAAGAATTCTCAACTTTAACCAGATGTGAAGCAATTGAACAGTTTCTTTTTCAGTGAATAATTTAGTGAGCATACTCAATGAATAATATGCAACATGTGCATTCTATGCTATCATATGAGTCGTGTCCTTTTGTCTGTCTGAAACCACAATTACAGGTTTAGAAAAACATTACATTGCGTAGGATTCGAATTTGCAACCTTCAATCCACTACACCCAAATAGAATAGATACCATAGAACCTTACAATATATCAGATACCATTGAACCTGATAATATATCAGATATCATAAAACTTTACAATCGGTCAGGTACCATAAAACTTTAAAATAGAGAAAATACATATCTTTCTATCAATGCTAGCCACTTATTAAAATTTACACGCAAAATGAAAATTACTTTTAGTCAGGAAAAATGGAACAACTCTAGGAACGTACCTCAAGCTGAATCATTATTTCGCAATTCATGAATTTACACTCTTGCTGATCAGAACTGCCTTCAAAATTGTCACAACCTATCGTCTGGCGATAACTGTAGATGGTGCAGGTATAGAACTTGGCATGAAAGTTTAGGTATAACTGACATTCCTCCACGGCGAGCACTAAAGAAAACAGGGAAATGTGACAGTTCCATAGTGCAACAGTGTATAGCAGCTCATCAGTTTACCACCTGAGAAAAAATATAACAGATCTCTTGTGTTACTAACTACTAGTATTAGATGTTTTGTCACAGCAGTAAGTAATAGCCTATCATCTTGAGCTGTATTTTTGTGCTACGCTAGCAAACTCTATGTGTAAACATAGAGTTACCTAGCGTAGCACAAAAAATGTATTAAAGTATAAATACCGCCGTCACTGTCTTTACCAATAAGATTTTACCATCATAGTTTTATTACTCTACTTCAACCTTCCAAATCTAATGGTTAGTTATCGATACAACATTTGCTGTACTCTAACTGTATGTAGGGCAAACCTGACATTAGCTCATTTACCATAGAACTTTTCAATTGATCAGGTACCATAAAACTTTCAAATAGAGAAAATACATATCTTTCTATCAATGCTAGTCACTTTTATATGTTTACACGCAAAATAAAAATCACCTTTAGTCAGGAAAAATGGAAAAACTTTAGAAACGTACCTCAAGCCTAATCATTATTTCGCAATTCATGAATTCACACTCTTGCTGATCAGAACTGCCTTCAAAATTGTCACAACCTATCGTGTGGCGATAACTGTAGATGGTGCAGGTATAGAACTTGGCATGAAAGTTTAGGTATAACTGACATTCCTCCACGGCGAGCACTAAAGAAAACAGGGAAATGTGACAGTTCCATAGTGCAACAGTGTATAGCAGCTCATCAGTTTACCCCCTGAAAAAAAATATAACAGATCTCTTGTGTTACTAACTACTAGTATTAGATGTTTTGTCACAGCAGTAAGTAATAGCCTATCAACTTGAGCTGTATTTTTGTGCTACGCTAGCAAACTCTATGTGTAAACATAGAGTTACCTAGCGTAGCACAAAAAATGTATTAAAGTACAAATACAGCCGTCACTGTCTTTACCAATAGGATTTTACCATCATAGTTTTATTACTCTACTTCAACCTTCTAAATATAATGGTTAGTTATCGATACACCATTTGCTGTACTCTAACTGAGTGAAGGGCGAACCTGACAATAGCTCAGTTACTATAGGACTTTGCAAATGATCAGGTACCATAGAGCCTTACAATTGATCAAGTACCAAAAACCTTACGATACATCAGGTACTACAGAGCCTTACAATATATCAGGTACCATAAAGCTTCATAATAGATAAGATACCATAGAACCTAACAATATATCAGGTACAATAGATGATTGTTTGACTTTTAGAATAAAGAAGTAACTTGTACTGGTAAATATCAGCATTACTTACAAGAGCTTAACACTTTCACTATATCTGAACCAATAATATTTGAATTAGCACCTACAAGTTAAGTAAAAGTGCACAAACTAAACATAGTCAAAATAGAATAATATGACAAGCAAATTCAACACTCATGTTTATTTGAAAACAACTGTTTTAAAACTATCTTGTGATGTCAATTCTACATTGTCAGGTTGACTGGTACCTTTGCAGTAGAGAACAGCGAGCTGACTTTTTGGATTTATCAGATCTTGTGGGAAGTTGAGCTTTTTACCAGTAGGTGTTACTGGTATGACAGTAAGCGGGTGTATGGTAACTGGTATGGTAAGCGTGTGACCTCATTAAGGTTGATAACAGCTTGTCCTCGCTGTCAAAGGCATGCAGAAGCATAAGGTTCCAAATGTCCTCTGCTACTCTGAATTAAAGAAAAAATAACCATGTCATAAAAACCAATCATATGTTAACTAGTTTCAAAAGAATTCTCAACTTTAACCAGATGTGAAGCAATTGAACAGTTTCTTTTTCAGTGAATAATTTAGTGAGCATACTCAATGAATAATATGCAACATGTGCATTCTATGCTATCATATGAGTCGTGTCCTTTTGTCTGTCTGAAACCACAATTACAGGTTTAGAAAAACATTACATTGCGTAGGATTCGAATTTGCAACCTTCAATCCACTACACCCAAATAGAATAGATACCATAGAACCTTACAATATATGAGATACCATTGAACCTGATAATATATCAGATATCATAAAACTTTACAATCGGTCAGGTACCATAAAACTTTAAAATAGAGAAAATACATATCTTTCTATCAATGCTAGCCACTTATTAAAATTTACACGCAAAATAAAAATTACTTTTAGTCAGGAAAAATGGAACAACTCTAGGAACGTACCTCAAGCTGAATCATTATTTCGCAATTCATGAATTTACACTCTTGCTGATCAGAACTGCCTTCAAAATTGTCACAACCTATCGTCTGGCGATAACTGTAGATGGTGCAGGTATAGAACTTGGCATGAAAGTTTAGGTATAACTGACATTCCTCCACGGCGAGCACTAAAGAAAACAGGGAAATGTGACAGTTCCATAGTGCAACAGTGTATAGCAGCTCATCAGTTTACCACCTGAAAAAAAATATAACAGATCTCTTGTGTTACTAACTACTAGTATTAGATGTTTTGTCACAGCAGTAAGTAATAGCCTATCAACTTGAGCTGTATTTTTGTGCTACGCTAGCAAACTCTATGTGTAAACATAGAGTTACCTAGCGTAGCACAAAAAATGTATTAAAGTATAAATACCGCCGTCACTGTCTTTACCAATAAGATTTTACCATCATAGTTTTATTACTCTACTTCAACCTTCCAAATCTAATGGTTAGTTATCGATACAACATTTGCTGTACTCTAACTGTATGTAGGGCAAACCTGACATTAGCTCATTTACCATAGAACTTTTCAATTGATCAGGTACCATAAAACCTTCAAATAGAGAAAATACATATCTTTCTATCAATGCTAGTCACTTTTATATGTTTACACGCAAAATAAAAATCACCTTTAGTCAGGAAAAATGGAAAAACTTTAGAAACGTACCTCAAGCCTAATCATTATTTCGCAATTCATGAATTTACACTCTTGCTGATCAGAACTGCCTTCAAAATTGTCACAACCTATCGTGTGGCGATAACTGTAGATGGTGCAGGTATAGAACTTGGCATGAAAGTTTAGGTATAACTGACATTCCTCCACGGCGAGCACTAAAGAAAACAGGGAAATGTGACAGTTCCATAGTGCAACAGTGTATAGCAGCTCATCAGTTTACCACCTGAAAAAAAATATAACATATCTCTTGTGTTACTAACTACTAGTATTAGATGTTTTGTCACAGCAGTAAGTAATAGCCTATCAACTTGAGCTGTATTTTTGTGCTACGCTAGCAAACTCTATGTGTAAACATAGAGTTACCTAGCGTAGCACAAAAAATGTATTAAAGTACAAATACAGCCGTCACTGTCTTTACCAATAGGATTTTACCATCATAGTTTTATTACTCTACTTCAACCTTCTAAATATAATGGTTAGTTATTGATACACCATTTGCTGTACTCTAACTGAGTGAAGGGCGAACCTGACAATAGCTCAGTTACTATAGGACTTTGCAAATGATCAGGTACCATAGAGCCTTACAATTGATCAAGTACCAAAAACCTTACGATACATCAGGTACTACAGAGCCTTACAATATATCAGGTACCATAAAGCTTCATAATAGATAAGATACCATAGAACCTAACAATATATCAGGTACAATAGATGATTGTTTGACTTTTAGAATAAAGAAGTAACTTGTACTGGTAAATATCAGCATTACTTACAAGAGCTTAACACTTTCACTATATCTGAACCAATAATATTTGAATTAGCACCTACAAGTTAAGTAAAAGTGCACAAACTAAACATAGTCAAAATAGAATAATATGACAAGCAAATTCAACACTCATGTTTATTTGAAAACAACTGTTTTAAAACTATCTTGTGATGTCAATTCTACATTGTCAGGTTGACTGGTACCTTTGCAGTAGAGAACAGCGAGCTGACTTTTTGGATTTATCAGATCTTGTGGGAAGTTGAGCTTTTTACCAGTAGGTGTTACTGGTATGACAGTAAGCGGGTGTATGGTAACTGGTATGGTAAGCGTGTGACCTCATTAAGGTTGATAACAGCTTGTCCTCGCTGTCAAAGGCATGCAGAAGCATAAGGTTCCAAATGTCCTCTGCTACTCTGAATTAAAGAAAAAATAACCATGTCATAAAAACCAATCATATGTTAACTAGTTTCAAAAGAATTCTCAACTTTAACCAGATGTGAAGCAATTGAACAGTTTCTTTTTCAGTGAATAATTTAGTGAGCATACTCAATGAATAATATGCAACATGTGCATTCTATGCTATCATATGAGTCGTGTCCTTTTGTCTGTCTGAAACCACAATTACAGGTTTAGAAAAACATTACATTGCGTAGGATTCGAATTTGCAACCTTCAATCCACTACACCCAAATAGAATAGATACCATAGAACCTTACAATATATGAGATACCATTGAACCTGATAATATATCAGATATCATAAAACTTTACAATCGGTCAGGTACCATAAAACTTTAAAATAGAGAAAATACATATCTTTCTATCAATGCTAGCCACTTATTAAAATTTACACGCAAAATAAAAATTACTTTTAGTCAGGAAAAATGGAACAACTCTAGGAACGTACCTCAAGCTGAATCATTATTTCGCAATTCATGAATTTATACTCTTGCTGATCGGAACTGCCTGCAAAATTGTCACAATCTATCGGGTGGCGATAACTGTAGATGGTGCAGGTATAGAACTTGGCATGAAAGTTTAGGTATAACTGACATTCCTCCTCGGCGAGCACTAAAGAAAACAGGGAAATGTGACAGTTCCATAGTGCAACAGTGTATAGCGGCTCATCAGTTTACCACCTCAAAAAAATATAACAGATCTCTTGTGTTACTAACTACTAGTAAAAGAGGTTTTGTCACAGCAGTAAATAATATCAACTTGAACTGTATTTTTGTGCTACGCTAGGTAATTCTATGTGTAAACATAGAGTTACCTAGCGTAGCACAAAAAATGTATTAAAGTATAAATACCGCCGTCACTGTCTTTACCAATAAGATTTTACCGTCATAGTTTTATTACTCTACTTCAACCTTCCAAATCTAATGGTTAGTTATCGATACAACATTTGCTGTACTCTAACTGTATGTAGGGCAAACCTGACATTAGCTCATTTACCATAGAACTTTGCAATTGATCAGGTACCATAAAACTTTAAAATAGAGAAAATACATATCTTTCTATCAATGCTAGCCACTTATTAAAATTTACACGCAAAATAAAAATTACTTTTAGTCAGGAAAAATGGAAAAACTTTAGAAACGTACCTCAAGCCTAATCATTATTTCGCAATTCATGAATTTACACTCTTGCTGATCAGAACTGCCTTCAAAATTGTCACAACCTATCGTGTGGCGATAACTGTAGATGGTGCAGGTATAGAACTTGGCATGAAAGTTTAGGTATAACTGACATTCCTCCACGGCGAGCACTAAAAAAAACAGGGAAATGTGACAGTTCCATAGTGCAACAGTGTATAGCAGCTCATCAGTTTACCACCTGAAAAAAATATAACAGATCTCTTGTGTAACTAACTACTAGTAAAAGATGTTTTGTCACAGCAGTAAGTAATAGCCTATCAACTTGAGCTGTATTTTTGTGCTACGCTAGCAAACTCTATGTGTAAACATAGAGTTACCTAGCGTAGCACAAAAAATGTATTAAAGTACAAATACAGCCGTCACTGTCTTTACCAATAGGATTTTACCATCATAGTTTTATTACTCTACTTCAACCTTCCAAATCTAATGGTTAGTTATCGATACAACATTTGCTGTACTCTAACTGTATGTAGGGCAAACCTGACATTAGCTCATTTACCATAGAACTTTGCAATTGATCAGGTACCATAAAACTTTAAAATAGAGAAAATACATATCTTTCTATCAATGCTAGCCACTTATTAAAATTTACACGCAAAATAAAAATTACTTTTAGTCAGGAAAAATGGAACAACTCTAGGAACGTACCTCAAACTGAATCATTATTTCGCAATTCATGAATTTATACTCTTGCTGATCGGAACTGCCTGCAAAATTGTCACAATCTATCGGGTGGCGATAACTGTAGATGGTGCAGGTATAGAACTTGGCATGAAAGTTTAGGTATAACTGACATTCCTCCTCGGCGAGCACTAAAGAAAACAGGGAAATGTGACAGTTCCATAGTGCAACAGTGTATAGCGGCTCATCAGTTTACCACCTCAAAAAATATAACAGATCTCTTGTGTTACTAACTACTAGTAAAAGAGGTTTTGTCACAGCAGTAAATAATATCAACTTGAACTGTATTTTTGTGCTACGCTAGGTAATTCTATGTGTAAACATAGAGTTACCTAGCGTAGCACAAAAAATGTATTAAAGTATAAATACCGCCGTCACTGTCTTTACCAATAAGATTTTACCATCATAGTTTTATTACTCTACTTCAACCTTCCAAATATAATGGTTAGTTATCGATACACCATTTGCTGTACTCTGACTGAGTGAAGGGCGAACCTGACAATAGCTCAGTTACTATAGAACTTTGCAAATGATCAGGTACCATAGAACCTTACAATTGATCAAGTACCAAAAACCTTACGATACATCAGGTACTACAGAGCCTTACAATATATCAGGTACCATAAAGCTTCATAATAGATAAGATACCATAGAACCTAACAATATATCAGGTACAATAGATGATTGTTTGACTTATAGAATAAAGAAGTAACTTGTACTGGTAAATATCAGCATTACTTACAAGAGCTTAACACTTTCACTATATCTGAACCAATAATATTTGAATTAGCACCTACAAGTTAAGTAAAAGTGCACAAACTAAACATAGTCAAAATAGAATAATATGACAAGCAAATTCAACACTCATGTTTATTTGAAAACAACTGTTTTAAAACTATCTTGTGATGTCAATTCTACATTGTCAGGTTGACTGGTACCTTTGCAGTAGAGAACAGCGAGCTGACTTTTTGGATTTATCAGATCTTGTGGGAAGTTGAGCTTTTTACCAGTAGGTGTTACTGGTATGACAGTAAGCGGGTGTATGGTAACTGGTATGGTAAGCGTGTGACCTCATTAAGGTTGATAACAGCTTGTCCTCGCTGTCAAAGGCATGCAGAAGCATAAGGTTCCAAATGTCCTCTGCTACTCTGAATTAAAGAAAAAATAACCATGTCATAAAAACCAATCATATGTTAACTAGTTTCAAAAGAATTCTCAACTTTAACCAGATGTGAAGCAATTGAACAGTTTCTTTTTCAGTGAATAATTTAGTGAGCATACTCAATGAATAATATGCAACATGTGCATTCTATGCTATCATATGAGTCGTGTCCTTTTGTCTGTCTGAAACCACAATTACAGGTTTAGAAAAACATTACATTGCGTAGGATTCGAATTTGCAACCTTCAATCCACTACACCCAAATAGAATAGATACCATAGAACTTTACAATATATCAGATACCATTGAACCTGATAATATATCAGATATCATAAAACTTTACAATCGGTCAGGTACCATAAAACTTTAAAATAGAGAAAATACATATCTTTCTATCAATGCTAGCCACTTATTAAAATTTACACGCAAAATAAAAATTACTTTTAGTCAGGAAAAATGGAACAACTCTAGGAACGTACCTCAAGCTGAATCATTATTTCGCAATTCATGAATTTATACTCTTGCTGATCGGAACTGCCTGCAAAATTGTCACAATCTATCGGGTGGCGATAACTGTAGATGGTGCAGGTATAGAACTTGGCATGAAAGTTTAGGTATAACTGACATTCCTCCTCGGCGAGCACTAAAGAAAACAGGGAAATGTGACAGTTCCATAGTGCAACAGTGTATAGCGGCTCATCAGTTTACCACCTCAAAAAAATATAACAGATCTCTTGTGTTACTAACTACTAGTAAAAGAGGTTTTGTCACAGCAGTAAATAATATCAACTTGAACTGTATTTTTGTGCTACGCTAGGTAATTCTATGTGTAAACATAGAGTTACCTAGCGTAGCACAAAAAAGTAATAAAGTATAAATACCGCCGTCACTGTCTTTACCAATAAGATTTTACCATCATAGTTTTATTACTCTACTTCAACCTTCCAAATCTAATGGTTAGTTATCGATACAACATTTGCTGTACTCTAACTGTATGTAGGGCAAACCTGACATTAGCTCATTTACCATAGAACTTTGCAATTGATCAGGTACCATAAAACTTTAAAATAGAGAAAATACATATCTTTCTATCAATGCTAGCCACTTATTAAAATTTACACGCAAAATAAAAATTACTTTTAGTCAGGAAAAATGGAACAACTCTAGGAACGTACCTCAAGCTGAATCATTATTTCGCAATTCATGAATTTATACTCTTGCTGATCGGAACTGCCTGCAAAATTGTCACAATCTATCGGGTGGCGATAACTGTAGATGGTGCAGGTATAGAACTTGGCATGAAAGTTTAGGTATAACTGACATTCCTCCACGGCGAGCACTAAAAAAAACAGGGAAATGTGACAGTTCCATAGTGCAACAGTGTATAGCGGCTCATCAGTTTACCACCTGAAAAAAATATAACAGATCTCTTGTGTAACTAACTACTAGTAAAAGATGTTTTGTCACAGCAGTAAGTAATAGCCTATCAACTTGAGCTGTATTTTTGTGCTACGCTAGCAAACTCTATGTGTAAACATAGAGTTACCTAGCGTAGCACAAAAAATGTATTAAAGTACAAATACAGCCGTCACTGTCTTTACCAATAGGATTTTACCATCATAGTTTTATTACTCTACTTCAACCTTCCAAATCTAATGGTTAGTTATCGATACAACATTTGCTGTACTCTAACTGTATGTAGGGCAAACCTGACATTAGCTCATTTACCATAGAACTTTGCAATTGATCAGGTACCATAAAACTTTAAAATAGAGAAAATACATATCTTTCTATCAATGCTAGCCACTTATTAAAATTTACACGCAAAATAAAAATTACTTTTAGTCAGGAAAAATGGAACAACTCTAGGAACGTACCTCAAACTGAATCATTATTTCGCAATTCATGAATTTATACTCTTGCTGATCGGAACTGCCTGCAAAATTGTCACAATCTATCGGGTGGCGATAACTGTAGATGGTGCAGGTATAGAACTTGGCATGAAAGTTTAGGTATAACTGACATTCCTCCTCGGCGAGCACTAAAGAAAACAGGGAAATGTGACAGTTCCATAGTGCAACAGTGTATAGCGGCTCATCAGTTTACCACCTCAAAAAATATAACAGATCTCTTGTGTTACTAACTACTAGTAAAAGAGGTTTTGTCACAGCAGTAAATAATATCAACTTGAACTGTATTTTTGTGCTACGCTAGGTAATTCTATGTGTAAACATAGAGTTACCTAGCGTAGCACAAAAAATGTATTAAAGTATAAATACCGCCGTCACTGTCTTTACCAATAAGATTTTACCATCATAGTTTTATTACTCTACTTCAACCTTCCAAATATAATGGTTAGTTATCGATACACCATTTGCTGTACTCTGACTGAGTGAAGGGCGAACCTGACAATAGCTCAGTTACTATAGAACTTTGCAAATGATCAGGTACCATAGAACCTTACAATTGATCAAGTACCAAAAACCTTACGATACATCAGGTACTACAGAGCCTTACAATATATCAGGTACCATAAAGCTTCATAATAGATAAGATACCATAGAACCTAACAATATATCAGGTACAATAGATGATTGTTTGACTTATAGAATAAAGAAGTAACTTGTACTGGTAAATATCAGCATTACTTACAAGAGCTTAACACTTTCACTATATCTGAACCAATAATATTTGAATTAGCACCTACAAGTTAAGTAAAAGTGCACAAACTAAACATAGTCAAAATAGAATAATATGACAAGCAAATTCAACACTCATGTTTATTTGAAAACAACTGTTTTAAAACTATCTTGTGATGTCAATTCTACATTGTCAGGTTGACTGGTACCTTTGCAGTAGAGAACAGCGAGCTGACTTTTTGGATTTATCAGATCTTGTGGGAAGTTGAGCTTTTTACCAGTAGGTGTTACTGGTATGACAGTAAGCGGGTGTATGGTAACTGGTATGGTAAGCGTGTGACCTCATTAAGGTTGATAACAGCTTGTCCTCGCTGTCAAAGGCATGCAGAAGCATAAGGTTCCAAATGTCCTCTGCTACTCTGAATTAAAGAAAAAATAACCATGTCATAAAAACCAATCATATGTTAACTAGTTTCAAAAGAATTCTCAACTTTAACCAGATGTGAAGCAATTGAACAGTTTCTTTTTCAGTGAATAATTTAGTGAGCATACTCAATGAATAATATGCAACATGTGCATTCTATGCTATCATATGAGTCGTGTCCTTTTGTCTGTCTGAAACCACAATTACAGGTTTAGAAAAACATTACATTGCGTAGGATTCGAATTTGCAACCTTCAATCCACTACACCCAAATAGAATAGATACCATAGAACCTTACAATATATCAGATACCATTGAACCTGATAATATATCAGATATCATAAAACTTTACAATCGGTCAGGTACCATAAAACTTTAAAATAGAGAAAATACATATCTTTCTATCAATGCTAGCCACTTATTAAAATTTACACGCAAAATAAAAATTACTTTTAGTCAGGAAAAATGGAACAACTCTAGGAACGTACCTCAAGCTGAATCATTATTTCGCAATTCATGAATTTATACTCTTGCTGATCGGAACTGCCTGCAAAATTGTCACAATCTATCGGGTGGCGATAACTGTAGATGGTGCAGGTATAGAACTTGGCATGAAAGTTTAGGTATAACTGACATTCCTCCTCGGCGAGCACTAAAGAAAACAGGGAAATGTGACAGTTCCATAGTGCAACAGTGTATAGCGGCTCATCAGTTTACCACCTCAAAAAAATATAACAGATCTCTTGTGTTACTAACTACTAGTAAAAGAGGTTTTGTCACAGCAGTAAATAATATCAACTTGAACTGTATTTTTGTGCTACGCTAGGTAATTCTATGTGTAAACATAGAGTTACCTAGCGTAGCACAAAAAAGTAATAAAGTATAAATACCGCCGTCACTGTCTTTACCAATAAGATTTTACCATCATAGTTTTATTACTCTACTTCAACCTTCCAAATCTAATGGTTAGTTATCGATACAACATTTGCTGTACTCTAACTGTATGTAGGGCAAACCTGACATTAGCTCATTTACCATAGAACTTTGCAATTGATCAGGTACCATAAAACTTTAAAATAGAGAAAATACATATCTTTCTATCAATGCTAGCCACTTATTAAAATTTACACGCAAAATAAAAATTACTTTTAGTCAGGAAAAATGGAACAACTCTAGGAACGTACCTCAAGCTGAATCATTATTTCGCAATTCATGAATTTATACTCTTGCTGATCGGAACTGCCTGCAAAATTGTCACAATCTATCGGGTGGCGATAACTGTAGATGGTGCAGGTATAGAACTTGGCATGAAAGTTTAGGTATAACTGACATTCCTCCACGGCGAGCACTAAAGAAAACAGGGAAATGTGACAGTTCCATAGTGCAACAGTGTATAGCGGCTCATCAGTTTACCACCTCAAAAAATATAACAGATCTCTTGTGTTACTAACTACTAGTAAAAGAGGTTTTGTCACAGCAGTAAATAATATCAACTTGAACTGTATTTTTGTGCTACGCTAGGTAATTCTATGTGTAAACATAGAGTTACCTAGCGTAGCACAAAAAATGTATTAAAGTATAAATACCGCCGTCACTGTCTTTACCAATAAGATTTTACCATCATAGTTTTATTACTCTACTTCAACCTTCCAAATATAATGGTTAGTTATCGATACACCATTTGCTGTACTCTGACTGAGTGAAGGGCGAACCTGACAATAGCTCAGTTACTATAGAACTTTGCAAATGATCAGGTACCATAGAACCTTACAATTGATCAAGTACCAAAAACCTTACGATACATCAGGTACTACAGAGCCTTACAATATATCAGGTACCATAAAGCTTCATAATAGATAAGATACCATAGAACCTAACAATATATCAGGTACAATAGATGATTGTTTGACTTATAGAATAAAGAAGTAACTTGTACTGGTAAATATCAGCATTACTTACAAGAGCTTAACACTTTCACTATATCTGAACCAATAATATTTGAATTAGCACCTACAAGTTAAGTAAAAGTGCACAAACTAAACATAGTCAAAATAGAATAATATGACAAGCAAATTCAACACTCATGTTTATTTGAAAACAACTGTTTTAAAACTATCTTGTGATGTCAATTCTACATTGTCAGGTTGACTGGTACCTTTGCAGTAGAGAACAGCGAGCTGACTTTTTGGATTTATCAGATCTTGTGGGAAGTTGAGCTTTTTACCAGTAGGTGTTACTGGTATGACAGTAAGCGGGTGTATGGTAACTGGTATGGTAAGCGTGTGACCTCATTAAGGTTGATAACAGCTTGTCCTCGCTGTCAAAGGCATGCAGAAGCATAAGGTTCCAAATGTCCTCTGCTACTCTGAATTAAAGAAAAAATAACCATGTCATAAAAACCAATCATATGTTAACTAGTTTCAAAAGAATTCTCAACTTTAACCAGATGTGAAGCAATTGAACAGTTTCTTTTTCAGTGAATAATTTAGTGAGCATACTCAATGAATAATATGCAACATGTGCATTCTATGCTATCATATGAGTCGTGTCCTTTTGTCTGTCTGAAACCACAATTACAGGTTTAGAAAAACATTACATTGCGTAGGATTCGAATTTGCAACCTTCAATCCACTACACCCAAATAGAATAGATACCATAGAACCTTACAATATATCAGATACCATTGAACCTGATAATATATCAGATATCATAAAACTTTACAATCGGTCAGGTACCATAAAACTTTAAAATAGAGAAAATACATATCTTTCTATCAATGCTAGCCACTTATTAAAATTTACACGCAAAATAAAAATTACTTTTAGTCAGGAAAAATGGAACAACTCTAGGAACGTACCTCAAGCTGAATCATTATTTCGCAATTCATGAATTTATACTCTTGCTGATCGGAACTGCCTGCAAAATTGTCACAATCTATCGGGTGGCGATAACTGTAGATGGTGCAGGTATAGAACTTGGCATGAAAGTTTTGGTATAACTGACATTCCTCCTCGGCGAGCACTAAAGAAAGCAGGGAAATGTGACAGTTCCATAGTGCAACAGTGTATAGCGGCTCATCAGTTTACCACCTCAAAAAAATATAACAGATCTCTTGTGTTACTAACTACTAGTAAAAAAGGTTTTGTCACAGCAGTAAATAATATCAACTTGAACTGTATTTTTGTGCTACGCTAGGTAATTCTATGTGTAAACATATTGAGTTACCTAGCGTAGCACAAAAAATGTATTAAAGTATAAATACGTCACTGTCTTTACCAATAAGATTTTACCATCATAGTTTTATTACTCTACTTCAACCTTCCAAATCTAATGGTTAGTTATCGATACAACATTTGCTGTACTCTAACTGTATGTAGGGCAAACCTGACATTAGCTCATTTACCATAGAACTTTGCGATTGATCAGGTACCATAAAACTTTCAAATAGAGAAAATACATATCTTTCTATCAATGCTAGTCACTTTTATATGTTTACACGCAAAATAAAAATCACCTTTAGTCAGGAAAAATGGAAAAACTTTAGAAACGTACCTCAAGCCTAATCATTATTTCGCAATTCATGAATTTACACTCTTGCTGATCAGAACTGCCTTCAAAATTGTCACAACCTATTGTGTGGCGATAACTGTAGATGGTGCAGGTATAGAACTTGGCATGAAAGTTTAGGTATAACTGACATTCCTCCACGGCGAGCACTAAAGAAAACAGGGAAATGTGACAGTTCCATAGTGCAACAGTGTATAGCGGCTCATCAGTTTACTACCTCAAAAAATATAACAGATCTCTTGTGTTACTAACTACTAGTAAAATAGGTTTTGTCACAGCAGTAAATAATATCAACTTGAACTGTATTTTTGTGCTACGCTAGGTAATTCTATGTGTAAACATAGAGTTACCTAGCGTAGCACAAAAAATGTATTAAAGTATAAATACCGCCGTCACTGTCTTTACCAATAAGAATTTACCATCATAGTTTTATTACTCTACTTCAACTTTCCAAATCTAATGGTTAGTTATCGATACAACATTTGCTGTACTCTAACTGTATGTAGGGCAAAACTGACATTAGCTCATTTACCATAGAACTTTGCAATTGATCAGGTACCATAGCACCTTACAATAGAGAAAATACATAGCTTTCTATCAATGCTAGTCACTTTTATATGTTTACACGCAAAATAAAAATCACCTTTAGTCAGGAAAAATGGAAACACTTTAGAAACGTACCTCAAGCCTAATCATTATTTCGCAATTCATGAATTTACACTCTTGCTGATCAGAACTTCCTTCAAAATTGTCACAACCTATCGTGTGGCGATAACTGTAGATGGTGCAGGTATAGAACTTGGCATGAAAGTTTAGGTATAACTGACATTCCTCCACGGCGAGCACTAAAGAAAACAGGGAAATGTGACAGTTCCATAGTGCAACAGTGTATAGCAGCTCATCAGTTTACCACCTGAAAAAAAATATAACAGATCTCTTGTGTTACTAACTACTAGTATTAGATGTTTTGTCACAGCAGTAAGTAATAGCCTATCAACTTGAGCTGTATTTTTGTGCTACGCTAGCAAACTCTATGTGTAAACATAGAGTTACCTAGCGTAGCACAAAAAATGTATTAAAGTACAAATACAGCCGTCACTGTCTTTACCAATAAGATTTTACCATCATAGTTTTATTACTCTACTTCAACCTTTTAAATATAATGGTTAGTTATCGATACACCATTTGCTGTACTCTAACTGAGTGAAGGGCGAACCTGACAATAGCTCAGTTACTATAGGACTTTGCAAATGATCAGGTACCATAGAGCCTTACAATTGATCAAGTACCAAAAACCTTACGATGCATCAGGTACTACAGAGCCTTACAATATATCAGGTACCATAAAGCTTCATAATAGATAAGATACCATAGAACCTAACAATATATCAGGTACAATAGATGATTGTTTGACTTATAGAATAAAAAAGTAACTCGTACTGGTAAATATCAGCATTACTTACAAGAGCTTAACACTTTCACTATATCTGAACCAATAATATTTGAATTAGCACCTACAAGTTAAATAAAAGTGCACAAACTAAACATAGTCAAAATAGAATAATATGACAAGCAAATTCAACACTCATGTTTATTTGAAAACAACTGTTTTAAAACTATCTTGTGATGTCAATTCTACATTGTCAGGTTGACTGGTACCTTTGCAGTAGAGAACAGCGAGCTGACTTTTTGGATTTATCAGATCTTGTGGGAAGTTGAGCTTTTTACCAGTAGGTGTTACTGGTATGACAGTAAGCGGGTGTATGGTAACTGGTATGGTAAGCGTGTGACCTCATTAAGGTTGATAACAGCTTGTCTTCGCTGTCAAAGGCATGCAGAAGCATAAGGTTCCAAATGTCCTCTGCTACTCTGAATTAAAGAAAAAATAACCATGTCATAAAAACCAATCATATGTTAACTAGTTTCAAAAGAATTCTCAACTTTAACCAGATGTGAAGCGATTGAACAGTTTCTTTTTCAGTGAATAATTTAGTGAGCATACTCAATGAATAATATGCAACATGTGCATTCTATGCTATCATATGAGTCGTGTCCTTTTGTCTGTCTGAAACCACAATTACAGGTTTAGAAAAACATTACATTGCGTAGGATTCGAATTAGCAACCTTCAATCCATTACACCCAAATAGAATAGATACCATAGAACCTTACAATATATCAAATACCATTGAACCTGATAATATATCAGATATCATAAAACTTTACAATCGGTCAGGTACCATAAAACTTTAAAATAGAGAAATTACATATCTTTCTATCAATGCTAGCCACTTATTAAAATTTACACGCAAAATAAAAATTACTTTTAGTCAGGAAAAATGGAACAACTCTAGGAACGTACCTCAAGCTGAATCATTATTTCGCAATTCATGAATTTATACTCTTGCTGATCGGAACTGCCTGCAAAATTGTCAAAATCTATCGGGTGGCGATAACTGTAGATGGTGCAGGTATAGAACTTGGCTTGAAAGTTTAGGTATAACTGACATTCCTCCTCGGCGAACACTAAAGAAAACAGGGAAATGTGACAGTTCCATAGTGCAACAGTGTATAGCGGCTCATCAGTTTACTACCTCAAAAAATATAACAGATCTCTTGTGTTACTAACTACTAGTAAAATAGGTTTTGTCACAGCAGTAAATAATATCAACTTGAACTGTATTTTTGTGCTACGCTAGGTAATTCTATGTGTAAACATAGAGTTACCTAGCGTAGCACAAAAAATGTATTAAAGTATAAATACCGCCGTCACTGTCTTTACCAATAAGATTTTACCATCATAGTTTTATTACTCTACTTCAACCTTCCAAATCTAATGGTTAGTAATCGATACAACATTTGCTGTACTCTAACTGTATGTAGGGCAAACCTGACATTAGCTCATTTACCATAGAACTTTGCAATTGATCAGGTACCATAGCACCTTACAATAGAGAAAATACATAGCTTTCTATCAATGCTAGTCACTTTTATATGTTTACACGCAAAATAAAAATCACCTTTAGTCAGGAAAAATGGAAAAACTTTAGAAACGTACCTCAAGCCTAATCATTATTTCGCAATTCATGAATTTACACTCTTGCTGATCAGAACTGCCTTCAAAATTGTCACAACCTATCGTGTGGCGATAACTGTAGATGGTGCAGGTATAGAACTTGGCATGAAAGTTTAGGTATAACTGACATTCCTCCACGGCGAGCACTAAAGAAAACAGGAAAATGTGACAGTTCCATAGTGCAACTGTGTATAGCGGCTCATCAGTTTACCACCTGAAAAAAAATATAACAGATCTCTTGTGTTACTAACTACTAGTATTAGATGTTTTGTCACAGCAGTAAGTAATAGCCTATCAACTTGAGCTGTATTTTTGTGCTACGCTAGCAAACTCTATGTGTAAACATAGAGTTACCTAGCGTAGCACAAAAAAAGTATTAAAGTACAAATACAGCCGTCACTGTCTTTACCAATAAGATTTTACCATCATAGTTTTATTACTCTACTTCAACCTTCTAAATATAATGGTTAGTTATCGATACACTATTTGCTGTACTCTAACTGTATGTAGGGCAAACCTGACATTAGCTCATTTACCATAGAACTTTGCAATTGATCAGGTACCATAAAACTTTAAAATAGAGAAAATACATATCTTTCTATCAATGCTAGCCACTTATTAAAATTTACACGCAAAATAAAAATTACTTTTAGTCAGGAAAAATGGAACAACTCTAGGAACGTACCTCAAGCTGAATCATTATTTCGCAATTCATGAATTTATACTCTTGCTGATCGGAACTGCCTGCAAAATTATCACAATCTATCGGGTGGCGATAACTGTAGATGGTGCAGGTATAGAACTTGGCATGAAAGTTTAGGTAAAACTGACATTCCTCCTCGGCGAGCACTAAAGAAAACAGGGAAATGTGACAGTTCCATAGTGCAACAGTGTATAGCGGCTCATCAGTTTACCACCTCAAAAAATATAACAGATCTCTTGTGTTACTAACTACTAGTAAAAGAGGTTTTGTCACAGCAGTAAATAATATCAACTTGAACTGTATTTTTGTGCTACGCTAGCAAACTCTATGTGTAAACATAGAGTTACCTAGCGTAGCACAAAAAATGTATTAAAGTACAAATACAGCCGTCACTGTCTTTACCAATAGGATTTTACCATCATAGTTTTATTACTCTACTTCAACCTTCTAAATATAATGGTTAGTTATCGATACACCATTTGCTGTACTCTAACTGAGTGAAGGGCGAACCTGACAATAGCTCAGTTACTATAGGACTTTGCAAATGATCAGGTACCATAGAGCTTTACAATTGATCAAGTACCAAAAACCTTACGATGCATCAGGTACTACAGAGCCTTACAATATATCAGGTACCATAAAGCTTCATAATAGATAAGATACCATAGAACCTAACAATATATCAGGTACAATAGATGATTGTTTGACTTATAGAATAAAAAAGTAACTTGTACTGGTAAATATCAGCATTACTTACAAGAGCTTAACACTTTCACTATATCTGAACCAATAATATTTGAATTAGCACCTACAAGTTAAGTAAAAGTGCACAAACTAAACATAGTCAAAATAGAATAATATGACAAGCAAATTCAACACTCATGTTTATTTGAAAACAACTGTTTTAAAACTATCTTGTGATGTCAATTCTACATTGTCAGGTTGACTGGTACCTTTGCAGTAGAGAACAGCGAGCTGACTTTTTGGATTTATCAGATATTGTGGGAAGTTGAGCTTTTTACCAGTAGGTGTTACTGGTATGACAGTAAGCGGGTGTATGGTAACTGGTATGGTAAGCGTGTGACCTCATTAAGGTTGATAACAGCTTGTCCTCGCTGTCAAAGGCATGCAGAAGCATAAGGTTCCAAATGTCCTCTGCTACTCTGAATTAAAGAAAAAATAACCATGTCATAAAAACCAATCATATGTTAACTAGTTTCAAAAGAATTCTCAACTTTAACCAGATGTGAAGCAATTGAACAGTTTCTTTTTCAGTGAATAATTTAGTGAGCATACTCAATGAATAATATGCAACATGTGCATTCTATGCTATCATATGAGTCGTGTCCTTTTGTCTGTCTGAAACCACAATTACAGGTTTAGAAAAACATTACATTGCGTAGGATTCGAATTTGCAACCTTCAATCCACTACACCCAAATAGAATAGATACCATAGAACCTTACAATATATCAGATACCATTGAACCTGATAATATATCAGATATCATAAAACTTTACAATCGGTCAGGTACCATATAACTTTAAAATAGAGAAAATACATATCTTTCTATCAATGCTAGCCACTTATTAAAATTTACACGCAAAATAAAAATTACTTTTAGTCAGGAAAAATGGAACAACTCTAGGAACGTACCTCAAGCTGAATCATTATTTCGCAATTCATGAATTTATACTCTTGCTGATCGGAACTGCCTGCAAAATTGTCACAATCTATCGTGTGGCGATAACTGTAGATGGTGCAGGTATAGAACTTGGCATGAAAGTTTAGGTATAACTGACGTTCCTCCTCGGCGAGCACTAAAGAAAACAGGGAAATGTGACAGTTTCATAGTGCAACAGTGTATAGCGGCTCATCAGTTTACCACCTCAAAAAAATATAACAGATCTCTTGTGTTACTAACTACTAGTAAAAGAGGTTTTGTCACAGCAGTAAATAATATCAACTTGAACTGTATTTTTGTGCTACGCTAGGTAATTCTATGTGTAAACATAGAGTTACCTAGCGTAGCACAAAAAATGTATTAAAGTATAAATACCGCCGTCACTGTCTTTACCAATAAGATTTTACCATCATAGTTTTATTACTCTACTTCAACCTTCCAAATCTAATGGTTAGTTATCGATACAACATTTGCTGTACTCTAACTGTATGTAGGGCAAACCTGACATTAGCTCATTTACCATAGAACTTTGCAATTGATCAGGTACCATAAAACTTTCAAATAGAGAAAATACATATCTTTCTATCAATGCTAGTCACTTTTATATGTTTACACGCAAAATAAAAATCACCTTTAGTCAGGAAAAATGGAAAAACTTTAGAAACGTACCTCAAGCCTAATCATTATTTCGCAATTCATGAATTTACACTCTTGCTGATCAGAACTGCCTGCAAAATTATCACAATCTATCGGGTGGCGATAACTGTAGATGGTGCAGGTATAGAACTTGGCATGAAAGTTTAGGTATAACTGACATTCTTCCTCGGCGAGCACTAAAGAAAACAGGGAAATGTGACAGTTCCATAGTGCAACAGTGTATAGCGGCTCATCAGTTTACCACCTCAAAAAATATAACAGATCTCTTGTGTTACTAACTACTAGTAAAAGAGGTTTTGTCACAGCAGTAAATAATATCAACTTGAGCTGTATTTTTGTGCTACGCTAGCAAACTCTATGTGTAAACATAGAGTTACCTAGCGTAGCACAAAAAAAGTATTAAAGTACAAATACAGCCGTCACTGTCTTTACCAATAAGATTTTACCATCATAGTGTTATTACTCTACTTCAACCTTCTAAATATAATGGTTAGTTATCGATACACCATTTGCTGTACTCTAACTGAGTGAAGGGCGAACCTGACAATAGCTCAGTTACTATAGAACTTTGCAAATGATCAGGTACCATAGAACCTTACAATTGATCAAGTACCAAAAACCTTACGATACATCAGGTACTACAGAGCCTTACAATATATCAGGTACCATAAAGCTTCATAATAGATAAGATACCATAGAACCTAACAATATATCAGGTACAATAGATGATTGTTTGACTTATAGAATAAAGAAGTAACTTGTACTGGTAAATATCAGCATTACTTACAAGAGCTTAACACTTTCACTATATCTGAACCAATAATATTTGAATTAGCACTTACAAGTTAAGTAAAAGTGCACAAACTAAACATAGTCAAAATAGAATAATATGACAAGCAAATTCAACACTCATGTTTATTTGAAAACAACTGTTTTAAAACTATCTGGTGATGTCGATTCTACATTGTCAGGTTGACTGGTACCTTTGCAGTAGAGAACAGCGAGCTGACTTTTTGGATTTATCAGATCTTGTGGGAAGTTGAGCTTTTTACCAGTAGGTGTTACTGGTATGACAGTAAGCGGGTGTATGGTAACTGGTATGGTAAGCGTGTGACCTAATTAAGGTTGATAACAGCTTGTCCTCGCTGTCAAAGGCATGCAGAAGCATAAGGTTCCAAATGTCCTCTGCTACTCTGAATTAAAGAAAAAATAACCATGTCATAAAAACCAATCATATGTTAACTAGTTTCAAAAGAATTCTCAACTTTAACCAGATGTGAAGCAATTGAACAGTTTCTTTTTCAGTGAATAATTTAGTGAGCATACTCAATGAATAATATGCAACATGTGCATTCTATGCTATCATATGAGTCGTGTCCTTTTGTCTGTCTGAAACCACAATTACAGGTTTAGAAAAACATTACATTGCGTAGGATTCGAATTTGCAACCTTCAATCCACTACACCCAAATAGAATAGATACCATAGAACCTTACAATATATCAGATACCATTGAACCTGATAATATATCAGATATCATAAAACTTTACAATCGGTCAGGTACCATATAACTTTAAAATAGAGAAAATACATATCTTTCTATCAATGCTAGCCACTTATTAAAATTTACACGCAAAATAAAAATTACTTTTAGTCAGGAAAAATGGAACAACTCTAGGAACGTACCTCAAGCTGAATCATTATTTCGCAATTCATGAATTTATACTCTTGCTGATCGGAGCTGCCTGCAAAATTGTCACAATCTATCGGGTGGCGATAACTGTAGATGGTGCAGGTATAGAACTTGGCATGAAAGTTTAGGTATAACTGACGTTCCTCCTCGGCGAGCACTAAAGAAAACAGGGAAATGTGACAGTTCCATAGTGCAACAGTGTATAGCGGCTCATCAGTTTACCACCTCAAAAAAATATAACAGATCTCTTGTGTTACTAACTACTAGTAAAAGAGGTTATGTCACAGCAGTAAATAATATCAACTTGAACTGTATTTTTGTGCTACGCTAGGTAATTCTATGTGTAAACATAGAGTTACCTAGCGTAGCACAAAAAATGTATTAAAGTATAAATACCGCCGTCACTGTCTTTACCAATAAGATTTTACCATCATAGTTTTATTACTCTACTTCAACCTTCCAAATCTAATGGTTAGTTATCGATACAACATTTGCTGTACTCTAACTGTATGTAGGGCAAACCTGACATTAGCTCATTTACCACAGAACTTTGCAATTGATCAGGTACCATAAAACTTTAAAATAGAGAAAATACATATCTTTCTATCAATGCTAGTCACTTTTATATGTTTACACGCAAAATAAAAATCACCTTTAGTCAGGAAAAATGGAAAAACTTTAGAAACGTACCTCAAGCCTAATCATTATTTCGCAATTCATGAATTTACACTCTTGCTGATCAGAACTGCCTTCAAAATTGTCACAACATATTGTGTGGCGATAACTGTAGATGGTGCAGGTATAGAACTTGGCATGAAAGTTTAGGTATAACTGACATTCCTCCACGGCGAGCACTAAAGAAAACAGGGAAATGTGACAGTTCCATAGTGCAACAGTGTATAGCGGCTCATCAGTTTACCACCTCAAAAAATATAACAGATCTCTTGTGTTACTAACTACTAGTAAAAGAGGTTTTGTCACAGCAGTAAATAATATCAACTTGAGCTGTATTTTTGTGCTACGCTAGCAAACTCTATGTGTAAACATAGAGTTACCTAGCGTAGCACAAAAAAAGTATTAAAGTACAAATACAGCCGTCACTGTCTTTACCAATAAGATTTTACCATCATAGTTTTATTACTCTACTTCAACCTTCTAAATATAATGGTTAGTTATCGATACACCATTTGCTGTACTCTAACTGAGTGAAGGGCGAACCTGACAATAGCTCAGTTACTATAGAACTTTGCAAATGATCAGGTACCATAGAACCTTACAATTGATCAAGTACCAAAAACCTTACGATACATCAGGTACTACAGAGCCTTACAATATATCAGGTACAATAAAACTTCATAATAGATAAGATACCATAGAACCTAACAATATATCAGGTACAATAGATGATTGTTTGACTTATAGAATAAAGAAGTAACTTGTACTGGTAAATATCAGCATTACTTACAAGAGCTTAACACTTTCACTATATCTGAACCAATAATATTTGAATTAGCACCTACAAGTTAAGTAAAAGTGCACAAACCAAACATAGTCAAAATAGAATAATATGACAAGCAAATTCAACACTCATGTTTATTTGAAAACAACTGTTTTAAAACTATCTTGTGATGTCAATTCTACATTGTCAGGTTGACTGGTACCTTTGCAGTAGAGAACAGCGAGCTGACTTTTTGGATTTATCAGATCTTGTGGGAAGTTGAGCTTTTTACCAGTAGGTGTTACTGGTATGACAGTAAGCGGGTGTATGGTAACTGGTATGGTAAGCGTGTGACCTCAATAAGGTTGATAACAGCTTGTCCTCGCTGTCAAAGGCATGCAGAAGCATAAGGTTCCAAATGTCCTCTGCTACTCTGAATTAAAGAAAAAATAACCATGTCATAAAAACCAATCATATGTTAACTAGTTTCAAAAGAATTCTCAACTTTAACCAGATGTGAAGCAATTGAACAGTTTCTTTTTCAGTGAATAATTTAGTGAGCATACTCAATGAATAATATGCAACATGTGCATTCTATGCTATCATATGAGTCGTGTCCTTTTGTTTGTCTGAAACCACAATTACAGGTTTAGAAAAACATTACATTGCGTAGGATTCGAATTTGCAACCTTCAATCCACTACACCCAAATAGAATAGATACCATAGAACCTTACAATATATCAGATACCATTGAACCTGATAATATATCAGATATCATAAAACTTTACAATCGGTCAGGTACCATATAACTTTAAAATAGAGAAAATACATATCTTTCTATCAATGCTAGCCACTTATTAAAATTTACACGCAAAATAAAAATTACTTTTAGTCAGGAAAAATGGAACAACTCTAGGAACGTACCTCAAGCTGAATCATTATTTCGCAATTCATGAATTTATACTCTTGCTGATCGGAACTGCCTGCAAAATTGTCACAATCTATCGGGTGGCGATAACTGTAGATGGTGCAGGTATAGAACTTGGCATGAAAGTTTAGGTATAACTGACGTTCCTCCTCGGCGAGCACTAAAGAAAACAGGGAAATGTGACAGTTCCATAGTGCAACAGTGTATAGCGGCTCATCAGTTTACCACCTCAAAAAAATATAACAGATCTCTTGTGTTACTAACTACTAGTAAAAGAGGTTTTGTCACAGCAGTAAATAATATCAACTTGAACTGTATTTTTGTGCTACGCTAGGTAATTCTATGTGTAAACATAGAGTTACCTAGCGTAGCACAAAAAATGTATTAAAGTATAAATACCGCCGTCACTGTCTTTACCAATAAGATTTTACCATCATAGTTTTATTACTCTACTTCAACCTTCCAAATCTAATGGTTAGTTATCGATACAACATTTGCTGTACTCTAACTGTATGTAGGGCAAACCTGACATTAGCTCATTTACCATAGAACTTTGCAATTGATCAGGTACCATAAAACTTTCAAATAGAGAAAATACATATCTTTCTATCAATGCTAGTCACTTTTATATGTTTACACGCAAAATAAAAATCACCTTTAGTCAGGAAAAATGGAAAAACTTTAGAAACGTACCTCAAGCCTAATCATTATTTCGCAATTCATGAATTTACACTCTTGCTGATCAGAACTGCCTTCAAAATTGTCACAACCTATTGTGTGGCGATTACTGTAGATGGTGCAGGTATAGAACTTGGCATGAAAGTTTAGGTATAACTGACATTCCTCCACGACGAGCACTAAAGAAAACAGGGAAATGTGACAGTTCCATAGTGCAACAGTGTATAGCGGCTCATCAGTTTACCACCTCAAAAAATATAACAGATCTCTTGTGTTACTAACTACTAGTAAAAGAGGTTTTGTCACAGCAGTAAATAATATCAACTTGAGCTGTATTTTTGTGCTACGCTAGCAAACTCTATGTGTAAACATAGAGTTACCTAGCGTAGCACAAAAAAAGTATTAAAGTACAAATACAGCCGTCACTGTCTTTACCGATAAGATTTTACCATCATAGTTTTATTACTCTACTTCAACCTTCTAAATATAATGGTTAGTTATCGATACACCATTTGCTGTACTCTAACTGAGTGAAGGGCGAACCTGACAATAGCTCAGTTACTATAGAACTTTGCAAATGATCAGGTACCATAGAACCTTACAATTGATCAAGTACCAAAAACCTTACGATACATCAGGTACTACAGAGCCTTACAATATATCAGGTACCATAAAACTTCATAATAGATAAGATACCATAGAACCTAACAATATATCAGGTACAATAGATGATTGTTTGACTTATAGAATAAAGAAGTAACTTGTACTGGTAAATATCAGCATTACTTACAAGAGCTTAACACTTTCACTATATCTGAACCAATAATATTTGAATTAGCACCTACAAGTTAAGTAAAAGTGCACAAACCAAACATAGTCAAAATAGAATAATATGACAAGCAAATTCAACACTCATGTTTATTTGAAAACAACTGTTTTAAAACTATCTTGTGATGTCAATTCTACATTGTCAGGTTGACTGGTACCTTTGCAGTAGAGAACAGCGAGCTGACTTTTTGGATTTATCAGATCTTGTGGGAAGTTGAGCTTTTTACCAGTAGGTGTTACTGGTATGACAGTAAGCGGGTGTATGGTAACTGGTATTGTAAGCGTGTGA